>NC_080542.1:110443909-110568909 GCF_028640845.1 Ahaetulla prasina | reverse complement strand
GGTAGGCAGAGGCAAAAAATTTTTTCCTTGTTTTCCTCCCTAAAAACTAATGTGTATTTTATAAGCCGGAGCTCTTATCCTGCAAAAAATATGGTAAATACATTATACTTGTATTTACTTTTCATTTAAATTTTTACCATTTTATTTTCAAATTATGGACATATTTTTATTGTATAGTTAGGTATTGCTAAAATTAAGTTAAAGTAAGTTAAATGTCAGGTTATGTTACACTGAACACATAATGGATTTGTGTATATTATTTCAAATATTGTCATAAAATGTCTTTTTGGCTCTAACTTTTTTTTTTAACATCAGCATGAGAATGAAAATGTATCCTGAGAAATATCTTTGGTTATTCTCAATCATCCAGGTCATGGTTGCCCAACATTTATTTGAAAATGTTTCACTTCTCATCCAAGTAGAACTGAAGAAGCTTCTTGGATGATAAGAGAATCTTTTCAAAGAAAAAAAGAAAGTCCAGTTGCCTTCTGGAAAAATAGTCTTTAGGATATCCTGAGAAATGATGTACAGAAAAGCCAACTTATAATATATATTAAGCTAACTTATAACTTATATTAAGTTTTGAATTTACCAACCAGACATATTTTATGTGATTTCAGAAAAAAATAAAATTTCTAAGGCTAAGGTTATACTTTCTCTTTCATTTATCAAAGGCACTTGTCAAGAAAGCTTAATTTAGCTAAGCAGTAAAGATACTTGATGAAACATTTCTGAATGTATAATGACAGATGTTTGAATAACTGTGTCATATTTTATCTAATTTTAAGTCTGCAATTCTCCAAGGCTGTTTCCTTCTGTTTTTTGGAGATGTCAAGGAATGAACCTGGCCTTGGAGAACGTAGTAGACTGCTTAGCTCTATTTACTAGCGTGTAGAGAGTGATACTTAACCCTCTTCATTGATATAAGGAGGAGAGAAGATTCAAAGAAGTGCTTCATATACAATGTTCCTGCCATAATTTCTGAGGGAAGAATACTGCAAGAAAGTTGGCTCAGTAAAAAAAAGAAAAAATAAGAAACTGGAGAAATCCTGCAAAATACAGAGATGAGCTCAGAATCTTCTTTGGGGAAAAAACAAGACAAAGGGATAAAAAAGGTTATCAAAAGAGGACTGTTCAGGAAAAAGGAGACAGGAAAGCGTTATCATTAGCTATTAGTTATCGTGCCAAATATTTCAATAGCTGTGCTTCCAGATGGAGAAGGAGGGGTGGAAAAACAATCCTGGGAACATTGGCTGCAGTTAAACTCAGCAGTTGGGTACATCAAAGATAAGTTCTCCCCTATATAATTTTATTGCAAACGCCAGAAGAAAACAACTGGTTCCCCCGTGATAGGCAGCTAGCAACAAATGCATTTTCCATTCTAAGAACAAAAACCCCATGGTATCATTAAGCATCATCCACAGGCCCAGCAGTCAGAAGAAAATAAAGCAGATGCAAGACAGTGCAAAGGAAATGAAAAGAAGAATGGTATTTGAGTTAGTTTGTTATCATTGCATGACAATGCTCCATTATCCATGCAAGTTTTACTAGGTTTCCTTTTTCTTTTTTTAAAGAGGAGTGGGAACCCCTTTTCTAAATGCCAGAACACTCTTGGTTTTGTCCCATGGGGAGGGGAGTACTTCTTTCCTTTCTGTTCACTCACAGCCAGCTACTTGTGTTGGAGTAGCATCCCCCCTCCCATTTTCCTATTGGCCTGAGTTTGATTATCATCCAAAGAAACGTGTTTCCCAGTGCTAATTAACTAACATAAGCTCAAAAGGGATTTTGCACTTTGAAAGTAAATCATTCTTTTATGCCTGACTAAACTCATCCTTTCTGCTTTGGTAATTCCTAATCAAAAGAAAAGGGAAATTGTGTTGCTCTTCTTTTTGTTTAGGAGAAAGCTCCTTTTTTTTTGCAGGATGCAATCTGTTGCACGAAAGATAAACAAATTGCATCTTGAAAGCAGTCAAAGGTAATAGTTGGCTTCTGACAATTTATGTAATTGTTGCCCATATTTTACTTTTCATAAGGAAGCAAGGGAAGTCCTTTGATGCTGTCTTTTCACCAGTGGGTGTCATATAATATACTTTCAAGCTGCTAAATCAAGACCTATTCTCTTAAATACTTTGCAAGTCCATAACCTTCCTTCAGTAATGATAGCAATGCTATGAATGACTTGGATTTTAGTCTTTTAGGTGAATCATCATCCTTCAAAGAGCAATTTGGGTGTTGAAATTTGATACCTGAAGACATAATAGGAGACCACAAACCATCTATAGAAAGTTTAACATTTTGGCAGTTGACTGATTTACTGTCTTCTGGATTTTTATGAGGATGCAGATATTGTATATTGTTTTGTTTCCATTGGAATACAAAATGGCAAGAGAAATGGTAAGATTGAACTCATCTGTCCACCCTAGATGATTTCAAATCACCAGGATCAGATGGATTATACTCCAGCATAAAGAATGAGTTGGTAGAGGTGATCTTGGAATCATTGAACCATATCTTTCACAAATCATGGAGCAGCCAAGAACTACCAGAGGAATAGAAAAGAGCTGAAAATGGGTTGTACTTCCATCTTCAAAAAGAAGTAAATGGATCCAGGAAATCAGCATAACATCAATATCTGGGAAGACCATTAAAAAAGATAAGCAACAGATCTGGAAACATCTAGAAGCAAGAAAAATTATAGTCAGAAGTCAACATGGGTTTGTCAAAAACAGATAATGGAAAACAAGTTTGTGTCATTTCTTGACAAAGTGATTAAATTAGTGAACCAGTGAAATGCTGTGCACATAGTATACTTGAACTTCAATATGGCATTTGTCAAAGTAGACCACAATTTATTACTTATTAAGTTAAAAAAATTTGGGCTAGACAGCATCACCACCAGAAGGATTCATAACTGACTGATAAACTGCACTCAGTGTGAGATCCTTAATGGAACTACATCTACTGTATATGGAGTAAGCAGTGGGAAACCCAAGGTTCTGTTTTAGGACCAGTATTATTCAATATCTTCATAAACAATTTACATGCGGGAATAGAAGAGGAGCTCCTTAAATCTGTAGATGACACCAAAATGGCAAGAATAGCCAATACCTCCAAAGATAGGATCAAGCTCCCGAAGGACCTTAACAGATTTGAATACTAGGCCCTATCTAGCAAAATGAAATTCAATGGTGAGAAAAGTATAGTTTTGCACTTAGGCAATAGAATAGAATAGAATAGAATAGAATAGAATGGTTGGAAGGGAACTTGGAGGTCTTCTAGTCCAACCTCCTGCTTAAGCAGCAGATCCTATACTATTCCAGATAAATGAGTGTCTAGTCTCTTCTTAAAAGCCTCCAGTGATGAATAGCTTCTGAAAGCAAGCTATTCCACTATTTAATTGTTCCAATTGTCAGTAAATTTATCCTTAGTTCTACATTGGATTTCTCTTTTATTAGTTTCCATTCCTTTTCCTTGCATGGCCTTTAGGTGTATATAGAGGTTGACCTCTATATGGTTTTCAGTCTATCCCTCTGTTAATGAATCCCAGGATTGCACTGATTTTTTTGGCTGCTGTCACAAACTGCATATTTAAATGAGTTCCACTAGAACTTCAAAATCCCTCTCACAGTTACTGCTATTGAGCCATGTTTCACCTAATCTGTATCTGTACATTTGATTTTTCTTTCCTAAATATAAGATCATAATTTTCTCTACACTGAATTTCATTGGTTTGGGCCCAATGTTCAAGTTTGTTGAGATCCATCTGGCTCTTGAGCCTATCATGTGGAGTGTTGGCTACTCCTGCCTGCTTAGTGTTGTCTGCAAATTTGTTGTTTTCCCCTTCTATTTCTTCATCTAAATCATTTATGAAAATATTGAAGCATACTGAGGAGCCTAAAACTGAACCTTGGGGTACTCCACTGTTTGCTTTCCTCCATTTAGTTCCATAAGGGACTACATATTGAGTGCAATTTGTCAGACAATTACAAATCCATCTGGTGGTGATGCCACATTTTTCTACCTGTAGTTTACCAAGAACCACAGCCAAGTGATTGTGGTCCACTTGGCAAATCTTACTGAAATCCAAGTATACTATGTCCACTGCATTTCACTGGTCCGCTAATTTAATCATCAAAGAATGAAATAAAACTCATTTACCATGATCTGTTTTTTGACAAACTCATGTTGCTTGCTTCTAGATTTTTGCAGATAGAATAGAATAGAATAGAATAGAATAAAATAGAATAGAATAAAATAGAACAGAACAGAACAGAACAGAACAGAACAGAACAGAACAGAATAGAATTTTTTATTGGCCAAGTGTGATTGGACACACAAGGAATTTGTCTTGGTGCATATGCTCTCAGTGTACATAAAAGAATGTTTATCTTTTCCAGGAACTTTGCAGGTATTAATGTGAGGCTGATTGGTTTGTAGTTTCCTGCAGAGGTGGATATTCAGCTGGTTTGCACTGGTTTGCGCGAACCATTGGTGGAAATTTGCCCATGGTCACAGAACTGGTAAAATCACACTTAGTTGCATTCAGTTATGATTGCCACAATATAAAACGATACTGAGATTTTGCAAAGAGTGCAGAGAAGAGCAAGAAAAAAGATTACAGGACTGGAAAAATAGTTGCAGGAATTGTAGGAACTGGATATGCCTAATCTAGTGAAAAAAAGACTAGGGGTGACATGATAGCAGTGCTCCAATATTTGTTGGGCTGCCAAAAAGAAAGCACTAGAAAGCAGGACAAGAATCAGTAGATGACAAATAATCAAGGAAAGAAGCAACCTAGAACTAAGGAGAAATTTTCTGACAGGGAACAATTAATCAGTGGAATGGCCTGCCTTCAAAAATTGTGGGTGCTTCATCATGGGAGGTTTTTAAAAAGAGATTGAACAGCCATTAGTCTAGAAAGATTTAGGGCACAGGTGTGATACTTGCAATGTCATGTTGCTGTCACGTGATGTTTCACAACATTTTTTCCCTTTTGTGGAGCTGGGGTTGCTCACCTGGGTATGATGCATCTGGCCTGCGGGGTACCAGTTTGACATCCCTGGTATAGGATTTCCCACTTGTGCAGGGGATTGAACTAGAAGAACTCTGAGGTACCTTCCAACTCTATTATTCTGTCAATCTATCATCATCATCATCATCTCCTTTTGCCTTAGGTGCATATTGCTTCTGATCATGATTATTATTTGAGTTTCTGCTGCAAGCTGACTTTGCTGGTGGAATGCTGTCTATAGAAAGTTGTGTACACAAAAGTTAGAAATAGTTACTGATCAATAGCTGAGCAAAGATTGTCTGAGATATCTCTGTCCCCTAGTGGCCAGGAAGAACTCATTTTTGGTTCTCAGTGACTGCAGCATATTCACAAGACAGAATTGCCTATAATAGAGGGCTACCAGGTATCTATCTGAATAACTGGAAAGGAGGACATATAGAGGAAAAGGAAGACATACAATCTGTTTAACTTTCTTGTCATCTAAAAGAAAAATATCAGTGATTTTTTTAAAAAAATACTTCAGCCTACATGTATATGAAATTATTTTTTCTACTATCAGAAGGACTGCAAATCATAGAAATGTGCCCTTGCCAGTTAGTACAAAAAAAAAAGATATCATTATGTAACTGATTACAGTCTTCTCAATTTCAGACTGGAGGATACTGAGCAACTAATTAGGATCGCTTAATTTAGCTTGTTAATTCATCATTAACACTTATTAGGAAAGTGCTGGACTGTGGATAAAAGGTGCTTAGGAACTGCTACTCCATAAGTGGAACTCCAAAAGTGGACAATATTTTAAGATTATGCCTACCAGAAAGAGAACATGAGGGTCAAAAGGAGATCACATCTTCCTTTGTTTGAAGCCAGGTATTCTTACTATAATATTCTACTAATTAAAATAATAAGAACATTCAATGCATGTTTTGTTTAGTTTCAATTCTAATATCAGAAAACTTTAATAATAGAGTGTCAGGTCTTCTGGAAATAACCAGACAAAAAACCCGTCATACTTAACTGAGGTGATCTAGTGAAGATAAGAAACTGAAGTTTCAGCAAAGGGGGAAAAAAACTATACAAGAAATAATTAAAGAACATAGATGTGTTTAACCCATTAGAAAAGATGACTGAAAGGAAGTGAAACAACAGACTTCAAATATTTGAAGATCTGTCAAATAGGAATCAGAGTGGACTTATTATCTTATAGAGGAGAATAATCTTTCTCTGGGATATAGTATTGGAATCCAACTCAGGAGATTAGATCAATTCATGGAGAAAAACCTGTCTGAATAGAATATAAATTAGCAAAATAAACAAATATAGGAAAAGCCAACAAAATATGCAATTCACTAGAAAAGCAGGTAATAAAAGGTGATGAGAAGAATGTAATGCTTCTTGACAAGGATAAACCCAAAGCAAGCCAGCATGTAGAGGCATTTGATGACAAACATGAAGTCTGAAACAGTTTCCATGATGGGGAATATTTAAATCCATTTGTATAAATTCTGCTTCATCTTTTTCAATCTCAGAAAATATTTCTTGTCATGTTCTAAGTTCTCTCTGAGTTCTGTTCCCTTGTGGAGAACTAGAAAGTCTTGCCTTGATGCTGATTGGCTAAGCCGTTTGACAGCGAGTATAAAAGAGCTATCAAACAGGCATGACTGCTCAGTTTTAGTTGTGACTATTGTTGGAAAGTTAGCATGGTTAATAAATAAGTTACCTGTTAACCAAGGTCTTGCCTCAGTCAATGCCCAGCTGCACAAGAATGAATGAAACACTGGTGATGAAGTTGGGATCGGCAATCTAAGGTGAACAACAAACAAATGAAGTTGCTAAGAGCAATAGCACAGGGTGATGATTCCTCAATCAATTCACCCTGGAACATGGGAAGACTTCATGAAGAAGTTGAAAAAATATTATGCCCCGGTTCCATTTAGAATTGCCCACTGTCAGCATTTCTATCACAGGGACCAGGCTGAGGGGGAATCTATTAACTAATATGTGGCAGCCCTGAGGAGAGCAGCATGACACTGTGAGTTCGTGAACCTTGATGACTATCTCCTTGACAGATTATTTAGTGGCGTGCAGGACGATCGCTTCAAGTAGCGGCCGATAGCCAAGCCGGAACTATTAATCCAGGAGGCATTGGATGGAGTTAGCCACGTTCTTGTAGCCAATATGCCCCAGGGACATAGTTCTTTAAAACCTAAGGGAAAAACCATCTATTTCAGTGAAATCGAATTTCTCAGTGAGGATGAGGAGAAAGAGGATTGGGATGTGAATCGGTTTAAAGAGTCGATAAAGCCGAGTCCACACAGTAAGCCTGCGCAGATGGACTGTAAGGGGTGTGGAGGAAATCACTCTAGAACTGCCTGCTGTTTCAAGAATGCTGTTTCAAGAATGCTGTTTCAAGAATGTTGTGGTCACCGGGGTCATATCACCCGAGTCTGCCAGTCAGCACAGCCGCAGAGAATGCCCCAGTATCCACCAAATACAGATAGACGGCTGCAAGAAAAGAAATCAAGCTCCCAGGATGGCTGCTGGGATAGTTTCGAAGGCCCTTCTGTTGTGAATATGGTGGGACATCAAACTGAACAGCTCACAAAGCAGCAAATTTGCCTCACATTGAAGGGAGACCATGCCTCATGGAGGTGGACACAGGTTCCGCCATATCTATCATTTCTTGGAGCACTTTAAAATGTCTTGTGCCTTGTATGTCCAAGAAATGATTATTCCTTTGTGGCCTAAATTTGAGGGATTATCAGGGAAAAACAATTCCCATTGTGGGCAGTGGAAAATTCAGGGTCCAATTTAAAAAATTCTCAGGCCGATTGTCGTTGGTCATCATAGATGGCCCCTTGCCTAGCTTATTAGACTTAAATTGGTTTGACGCTCTGGGGTTAACCATCCAAGATGTAAATTCTGTCAGCTCTTCCAAACTGGATGTTCTGATCAATGAATTTCCCACTGTCTTTGATGGGAAACTGGGATGTTACAACAGTACTCCAGTATCATTCAGTCTGGACTCTCAGTTCCCGCCACACAGATTGAAGTCTCTCTAGGTGTCGTTTGCACTAAAGCCACAAGCTGATGCTGAACTGGACAAACTCATCTCCCAGGACATTCTTGAACCAGTGGACCAAGCCCGTTGGGAGACACCAATCGTGACACCTATTAAGGCCAATAGATCTATCCGCATCCATGTGGATTACTGGGCTACCCTCAACAGGGCACAACAAACTCATGCCTACCCAGTCCCAGTGGTGCAGCACCTGCTGCACTTCCTGGGTAAGGGGTCCATATTTGCAAAACTCGATTTGGCCCAGGCATACCAGCAGCTGCCTGTAGATGATAAGACCGCAGAGGGTCAAACAATTTTCATGCACCGTGGGGCATTCAGATACCGCTGCCTCCAATTCAGCATCAGTGTGGCTCTAGGGCTTTTCCAAAGCCTGATGGAACGGATGCTCCATGGAATCCCCGCGGTCTTTCCCTATTTCGATGATGTGCTGGTTTCCACTACCAGCATGCCGGAATTGGTCGAGAGACTTCGACAGGTGCAGTGACAGTTCCAGCGCGCGGGGCTCAAAGTCAAAAGAACAAAATGCCATGTTGCAGTGCCTCAAGTAGAATTCCTGGGTTTCCTTGTTGACAGATCTGGAATTCATCCAACAGCAGCGAAAAAGAAGGTGATTGTGGACGCTCCCCCCTAGCATTAAGGCGGAACTCCAAGCTTTTTTGGAACTTTTAAACTTTTATGCAGTTTTTCTTCCATACAAAGCATTGGTGGCCGAGCCATTGCACCACCTTCTGGACAGAGGGGCCCCCTCGGTATGGGGAACTAAACAGACTACAGCATTTGCAACCGTCAAATGTCTACTTGTTTCTAATTCTGTGTTGGCCCAATATTGTGATCAATTGCCCCTGTTGCTTGCATGTGACGCCTTCCCATACAGGGTTGGCACTGTCCTGAGTCACCAACTTTCTAATGGATTTGAAGCCCCTGTGGCATTTTTCTCAAGAACATTGGCACAGGCCAAAAGAAATTACTCTCAATTAGATAAGGAGGCTTTGTCTCTGGTGGCTGGAGTCAAGAGATTCCATGACTATCTATATGGACGATCTTTTGATTTAATTACTGACCACAAGCCTCTTCTGGGGATCTTGGTGGGGGACTGCCAAACCTCACAGATCCTGTCACTGTGAATGACCCATTGGTTTGTATTCCTGGCTGTGTATTCTTACAACCTAATCCATCGACTGGGAAGACATCTCGCCCATGCCAATGCTTTGAGCCTCTGCCCATTGCCGACCTTGCTGACCGACCCTGCACTGACCTCCAGTGTCTTACTGATAGACAACTCGCTGGTATCTGCTGCAGAAATTGCCCATTTTTTGGCTCGAGATAAAGTGATTTCCCAAGTCCTGGACTGGTTAAACAGAGGGTGGCCACGGGGTCCCTTCAGGAAGGCGCTGACCCACGAGGCAGCTCGAGCTATCAGCTCAATGGGGGTGCCTATTATGGGGTCATCGAGTGGTGGTACCACCTCTCCTGAGGCACTTGTTGCTGACAACCCTACATCAGGGCCACCCAGGAATTGTGAGGATGAAGGCCCTGGGGCACTGTTGATATCCCTATCCAGATGTGGCCACACCTGAATAGGGATATCACCCAGTGGGTCTCAACCTGTCAGAAATGTTAGGAAACTAGACCTATGTCACCCAAAGACCACCCTCAAGAGTGGGAGGAGCCCAGAGCCCTGTGGTCCTGCATACATATCGATTTTGCAGGACCTATGCTAGGACAGGTATTCCTAGTACTGGCTGATGCTTATTCAAAGTGGGTGGAAGTAGTTCTTATGCCCACCACATCAGAAGCCGTAATTAAGATCCTCAGACAAATATTTGCCATGCATGGGTTTCCCGACATGCTTGTGTCATATAACGGGCCCCAATTAACATCCACCATGTTTGAAACATTCCTGGCCAGTCTGGGGATCAGACATTGTTTGATATCCCCATTCCACCCGTCTAGTAACAGACTGGCAGAATGAGCCATGAGATCCACCAAAGAAGCATTAAAGAAAATGGGCCCTGGGAATTGGCAAGAGAGGATGGACAAGTATTTGTTAATGCAGCACACCATACCATGCCAGACCACTAACAAGAGCCCAGACGAGATTTTGATGGGTCGGAAACTGAGAACCACATTAGACTGTTTGCACCCCCAATACGCCCCTAGCAAACTGTAAGACTGAAACAGCACGCACAAGCCATTCCAACTAAGCAACACAGTTTATGCCAGAAATTATGGTGGGCAACCACTGTGGATACCAGGAAAGATAGTGGACATGACCGGCCCGTTCGTATAAGGTAGATATAGGCCAGGGCCAAGTATGGAGGCACCATAGAGATCAATTTAGGACCAGGTGGCCTGTCAAAACCCAACAACCAGTGGATGACAACGAGTGGGAGGAAATGGAACAAGAGCCGAATGTTGAGGCTGCGAGCACACCAACCCCAGCCGAACCCTGAGAGTCAGAGGAAAGAGAAACTGAGCACTTACCTGCCGCAGACAAGGTGTGTCCCAGAAGACCTGACTGTCCAGAAGCAAAAAGGCTCAGCGATGATCCAATACAGGGTGAAAACCCACCACCACAAGAGCTGTTGCAGGTTCCAGGGCCCAGACGATCTGGGTGGATCTGATGTTGTCCAGCATACCTTCAAGACTATGCATGCGTGAACATGGCGGGAAGGAGTGTCGTGTTCTAAGTTCTCTCTGAGGTCTGTTCCCCTAGTGGAAAATGAGAAAGTTTTGCCTTGGTGCTGATTGGCTAAGCCGTTTGACAGCTAGTATAAAAGAGCTGTCAAATAGGCACGGCTGCCGAGTTTTAGTTGTGACTATTGTTGGGAAGTTAGCATGGTTAATAAATAAGTTACCTGTTAACCAAGGTCTTGCCTCAATCAATGCCCAGCCACATGAGAACAAATGAAACAATTATCTTACTTCTACTACATGAAATTTCCTTTTGTGAGCTGACATGTTGACAGCCAACATGCTGGCTAGGGAATGCTGGGAGTTTAAGTCCATATATCTTAAAGTTGCCAAAGTTGAGAAACACTGAATTGCACTATTAACTAGTCTTGGATTTGAGCCAGGAAATTTAAAATGCATTTTGGCTGACAAGACTAGTTTGACTGCTGATGTATCGTATCACCTGCAAGAATGGTATCTGTTGTTCTCAGCCAGTAGTTGGAAGAAATATCCCTACACAGTGATGAATGTCTGATTTCAATTAAGATGGTTCTGGAAATAATTCCTTTGCATTTCAACTAGAAAAGCTGAACCTGACTGCTATTTCTGATTGCAAACTAGTAGAGGTGATACTAACCTTCCATAACTTACCGTTTCCTTCCATGTAAGATGCCTACTGACACTATTGTCTCCCTAAAGGTGTCATCAAGGAGGGATTAGATTTAAAATAGGCCACTGTAGAGAATGTCTGCTCTATTTCAAATAATGAACATGAAATTGTAAATATACAGGACATATTTTTTCATGTCTTTAATAACTTCATAAATAATTTGCATGGGGGAATAGAAGGGGGTGTCATTAAATTTGTAGAGAACACCAAGATGGCAAAAATAGCCAATACCTCAGAAGATAGGATCAAGATTCAGAAAGGCCTTAACAGACTTGAATAGTGGGCCCTCTCCAGCAAAATGAAATTCAGTGGTGAGAAAAGTATAGTTTTGCACTATGCACTGTGTGACTAGAACAGAACAGAACAGCATAAAATAGACAAAATTTGTTACAAAAAAGTTAAAATTTCACAGATATGTCTTTGCTCAATGTAAAATTATTGATGGAAATGGGCTATTCTGTTTGAGCATGTCTGACAAATACTAGTCCTCCCCCCCCGCCATTTCATGAGTAAATCTATTTTTTATAATTAAGATTGGCATGTTCTGGCAGCAAACGATTTACTTTATGTGGAAATTATTTTATTATTTTTGTTTTAAAATGGAAAAAATACAAGAACTCTGAGTGAGGGGTGGCAAGAATGTGCTATGCATAAAATGAACATCCCCTCCTCCACTGGAGTTTGTAAAGGAAGAGCTCTTCACATTCTGGCAGCTGATGCACAAAGGATGCCTCTGTTTGCCAAGCAATTGCAATCCTTAATAGTAGAGGCTGGAACTGACACCTTAAATTAGGCTTCCCTTAAATGCACAGATTATCAAGTTCTTTGCCAAACAAAGAAGGTAGTGCAATATGGGTAACAAAACTCTTTGTTAATGGAACTATTGTTAAGATTTGGCAAGAATCCTGGAATAAGACAATAAATTGGCAATAACAGAGTGATTCTGAAAAAAACCCACATGTAAACCACACAGTTTGTTAAAACAAAAACAAAATTCCAGAATCTTACGTGAACAAATCTTTATTAAACCTAATTTTGGCCTTTTTCTTTCAAAAAATTGCTGTCATGTTAAGGTAAGGTAAGTAATGTATTGATTACTGGGTTGATAGGAGAGAGTATGCTGGTACCACTCACCATGTTATTGTCAGCTCCATTCTATTTTATATATATTCATCCTGCAATGGATAATGACTAAAATGATGATGATGATGATGATGATGATGATGATGATGATGACGATGATGATGATGATGTGTGTGTGTATTCAAAATTATTAAAACTAACAATAATTAATGTTTAAAATAAAAAGGAATAAAAAAGATCCGAAACAAAACTGCAAAAAAGAAAGAAAAGAAATATTTTTTTTTCAAAGATTTAGTTTTACAGCAGTTATAACTATACATGTAAATTAACATCAGTCTGTTTTTCAACGTTATAAACATTTGCTCTATCATTTATTTCTTTTTTAATTATCAATAATTTCATTTTTTCTCTATTTTACACAAAAAGTGCACAGAGAATTTTCACTCCGAATTAAATTTAGATAATGTTGGTTCTAATTAAAGTCATCAATTTGGCCATATCAGTTCCATAACCCTCACTGTCCATTCCTTCATTCTGAGTAAAGTCAAGTCTTTCTGCCTTTCTTCATATAATAATCTTGCTGCAATTGTCATGCACAAAACCAAGTTCTATGGGAGTTTCCCCATCCATTTCTCCATTAATTTCATGAGAAAATTCTCTAGTTTCACTTGTATATTACTCCTTAAAATTAGCTCCATCCTTTACATTCATGCATTAAATGATATGTCTGTCTACTGGCTGGAATAGCATAGAATACTTCATGGTTGTGTAGAGTATAAGAGTACAGTCAATTAGAATGTGATAATATCTTCATCTGTTAATAGTTTTTATAATTTATATTTAGAAAACTGTAGACAAATATTTATCATAGTTTTCTAGATGCTGCATGACAAATAGAACGTACCACTGGAGCAGAAAGTTTGAATTAAGAAAAACTTTACATAAATTAGTAGATAAAAGAGCATATGCACCAAGACAAACGCCTTATGTGTCCAATCACACTTGGCCAATAAAAAATTATATCCTATTCTACTCAAAAGATAAAAAGAAAGGATCATTGAGATAGACATTGAAATAAATAAAGTTAAAGAGCGTATCAGGTATAAAAAGCAAGTATGAATATGTACTCCATTGAGTGAAGAAGCCTAAATCTTTTTTAAAATATATTATTATACTGGAAGTATAATTATCAGCCAGGATATACTCACTCTCTAGAGACAAAGTGTATCCTGGCTGATAATTACTCTTTCAAAAACTTTAAAGGTTTTTTTACCATATAACTTTGGAACCAAAAGCTTTATGGTCCTCTAGAGATTATTGTTTCTTGAAGAACCAGGGTGGTCGACAAGCAACCTCAGATTAATAGCTTCATTGCATATGGGAAGTGTGAAGAAGCTGTGGGTAACTAAGTTACAGTTGATATTTCCTCCCTTTCCCTCCCTCCTTTACATGCTGTTTTCAAGGGCTTTTCACACCTTCTCAGTGAAAGCAAGCTTACTTAATCATTTATAGCACTTGATGCTCCTTACTAATCATCTTGACAATAAATAGCATCCGTTGCTTTTCCATAACCTCTTTCATAACCTCTCTAGAATACAGTAGTGGTACTTTTATGTAATATAAAGATAGTTGGCTGCACAAGTAGATGTTTCATTTATCTAGAATGCTCACTTTAATTAGACTTTCAGAAGTTCTGAGTACTCTTGAGAATCTTCAAGGATAAAAGCAAACATTTCTTTTCACAGCATCTTTCCCATAATGATGCTAATGGTGTTTCTTTTTATCCAAAGACAGCCAACTATTTAAATCACATGGTCTTTTCTGAAGGATATTTTCTGTCTGGCAACTTTATTTCATATTCTCATATTAAAAATGGTTAATCAGAAACAACCCAGAGATAGAATGAGTTACAGTATTAAAGGCATTTGAACAAGTGGTTTCTGTCTTATACTATAGATGTAGATTCAGAAACCTGCAACTCATTTTAACAGATTGTGTTGAATTTGTATATAAAAAGCAACAAAGAGCCATATCTTGCAGTAAAACAAAGAGGTTTTCACACACAAAAAATCCCTTTTCACACCATGGATGTAATGTATCTAATAGAGGCCTAGAGGCTCTGTGCAGTAATTTTCTCTCACCTTTATTATTTTCATAAATATTCATTCCTCCTCTTATTTTACCATAACAACAACTTTGTGAGGTGAGTTGGACTTAGAAGTCTCAGCACCAAGTGCCTCTACCACTATTGGGACCACTTTGGTTTTTTTACTTTCCACATCTTTTCAAGTTCCTAATTCAGGCACTGGTTTTCCTGATGTTATTGCCACTTGGAATTGCTACATCAATAACCACCACTGTGTTCTGGTCTTTGTTTACTCTGTATATATCCTTCTACTTTCTTTATATTTTAGATATGAGTTTAAGGAAAAGAATAAAAGAAATGTTTGCTAAATGATTAGAGTTAAATTTTCTGTGAATACACTCTTCTGAGTTCTTTACTGATTGGAAAAAGGCTTATGGGAAATGTGCCCCGGATAATTTCAGGAATGAGAAGTGGGGGGGTGGGGAAACAGAAGATAAAAAAAAATGGCCCAAATTTCACATGATTGGTAAATGTGATTTGTTTTTGATCATGTGAAAAATTCTAGAAATCTCATAAAGTTAAGATGTGCCTATTTTAAAACAATTTTAAAACAATTTAATGTTTAAAACTTTTTTTAAAAAAGTGTTGTATCTGAGATTATAGCAAGTATTGCTGATCTCTGATTAAGAGGATCAAATAGTGAAAGTATTTTTTTAAAAAAATATTTATATACTGCCTTTATTATTTTTACAAATAACTCAAGTTGGCAAACAACTTCCTCTTCCTATTTTCCCCACAGCAACAAGACACCTGCAATTTCCACTACCAGTTTGGGCAAACTAGTCCAAACTGGCTGAATGCCACCTCTGATTCTTCTCAATTTTACACAAGAAGGATATTATATTTTAATTCAAGGGACAAATCAACTGACAAAGACAATTACAAGTTGCTTCTGCTTACAAAATAAGCAGAATTACACATGTATAATAAAAATTAGATCTCTCATGCTCTAAAGTCATGTAAACAAATGACATTTCACAAACATTACACTAAATTATACTTCTAATATCTTTGATTATATTTAAATTGTTATCTTAGGATAATAGACAGATAATACTAGTTTTAGAAACTGGAACTAAAATTCATTTGAATCATTTATATTCAGTCATGGAAACTTAAGAAAGTATAGGAGTTTAATAAATTTACAACAAAGTGAATAAACAATCCAAAATAAATTTATGCAGAAATTTAAAGCAAATACTTTAAAACAAATCAGATTTTTTTTAAAGTCACATGTCACATATCATTTTTAAATTTCAGCTAAGGACTCCTTACAGGTAGTCCTCAAGTTACAAAAATTTGCTTAGTGACTGTTCAAAGTTACAATAGCACTGAAAAAAGTGACTTATGACCATTTTTCATAGTTATGACCGTTGCACATGGTCATAACTATGGTTACATGATTTACATTCGGATGCTTAATATGTGATCACATTTACGACCATTGCAGTGTCCCGGAGTTATGTGATCACTTTTTGTGACCTTCTGACAAGCAAAGTTAATGTGGAAATCAGATTCACTTACCAAACATGTTACTAATTTAACAACTGCAGTGATTCACTTAGCAAAAGTCCAACGGTTGCCTAAACAGCCAAAGCAATGATTACTGCTTTTGTGCATACTTAAATTTTATATCTTTGGTGCATGAAGCAACAAATACATAGAATCTGTATGCAATCTCAGCCTCGTCATGTGCTGCTGTATAAATTGGTATTTTTTAAGATTTTGTAAACGTATTAGAAATGATGTGTGAAACAAAAACAGAGCTGTGTTGGTGCAGTGGTTAGAATGCAGTACTGCAGGCTAATTCTGCTGACTGTTGATTGCCTGCAATTTGGCAGTTCAAATCTCACCAGGCTTAAAGTTCTATCCTTCCAAGGTCAGAAAAATGAGGACCCAGATTGTTGGGGCAAAGGCTGACTCTGTAAACCGCTTAGAGAGAGCTGTAAAAAGCGTTGTGAAGCAGTATATTAAGTCCAAGTGCTATTGCTATTGCTAATCAATCAAATGAAAAAGAAAAAAGAGTTGAACTGAATGTAAAGTAAACTAGAGTTGGTTAAAGAAATTATAATATATGTGTGACAAGTACTCTATTAAAAAACAAGCTAGATAAGATAATTATAGAACAAAATATAAGCTCAAGAATTATTGCCATTGATATAAGTGCTATCAGTAAAAATGCTGAAACTGGGGCAAGATAAGATGAAAATGGAAGGAAATAGCCCTTGATGAATTGATGATGAAATGATATACAATGCTTTGTACAGTATTTATGTGTGCCGAGTAAGATAAGGAGCTAATCCAATAAAAAAAATCCCACAAGAAAATAAGTTTCAAAGCCAGTGACAGATGACTTTGGCAATTTTTTTAAAAGCAATGAATCATAAGCAAAACTTTAATGAGGTATTCAAAACACCAATGGAAGAGAGATTTTAAAGAAAAGTTTACTTAAGCTAATTGAGACTGAAGGCCTCATACTGTCACAAATTTGCAATACTGATGAGATTTTTTGTGCTAGTGTTTGGTTTCCAAGAGTACTCAAGACTTTAAACATAAAAAAATTAACAGCAGGATAATTATTAACAGCAGGATAAAAATTCAGCAAAGAACAGATTTCAGTGTCAGTTTGTATAAACACAAACAAATTGTATAGATTAACTGTAGTCATTTTTGGTAAATCATGTCAAGAGTGCAAAATACATTGTATATCTACCACCAGACATAAATTGTAATGCACAGTCCTAGTGCTTGGTTTTTCTATAAAAAAATGCAATAACCATTTAGCCTATGACCAGGGGATATTCAGACATTTAAAACACTTTATAGGAAGAGGTGATCAAGAGAGGTGATAGTTGTGCCAGAAGATGATAAAGAAAGGACACAAGTGAGCAATATACTTTCATAACTGAAGCCCATCTTCAATATTGCAGCAACTTGGAAAGTAGTCAAAATGTCAGTGTGATGGTGGTGAAAGATAACCTGCATTATGACATGGATATGGGATTTGAAGTCAATGACTACTACAGAATCCTACCAAAAGCTGGTAATGATGAAGTGGTTAAGACAATGTGATTCTCCATACCATGATAGAGTAACAGAAAAAGCTATGGTTAACAGAACTGGAAGAACTTCAAAAATCAGATTATCAGTGATGTAATAAATTTTATTGGTCCCAGATCTGTCAAATCCCAGCCATCATATAATAAGATTTTTCGAAGGCATGAGTGTTGGAAGCTTGAAATATTTGATTCATTATTTTATTTTTAAATGAATATACTGTTTCCTAATTAGTCTATTAACTGAAGGATTTGCTATAGTCAAACCATAAAAGCAAGTGCTGAATTTTTCTCATTTCCACTACAATAGTAGAATAGAATAGGATTTTTTATTGGACAGGTGTGATTGGACACACAAGGAATTTGTCTTGGTGCATATGCTCTAAATGTACATAAAAGAAAAGCTACATTCATCAAGAATCACAAAGTACAACACTTATTGATAGGCTACAAATAAGCAATCAGGAAACAATCAATATCAATATAAACCATAAGGATACAAGCAACAAAGTTACAGTCATATAGTCATACTAAAAGGAGATAGGTGGTGGGAACAATGAGAAGATTAATAGTAGTGCAGATTTAGTAAATAGTTTAACAGTGTTGAGGGAATTATTTGTTTAGCAGGATGAAGCGATAGAATTTGAGAAGAAACTAGTTGTTCTTGTGTGCAGTGCTCTGTAGTATCGTTTTGAGGGTAGGAGTTGAAACAGTTTATGTCCAGGATGTGAGAAGTCTGTAAATATTTTCACAACCCTTTTTTTGACTCGTGCAGTATACAGGTCCTCAATGGAAGGCAGGTTGGTAGCAATTGTTTTTTCTGCAGTTCTAATTATCCTCTGAAGTCTGTGTCTGTCTTCTTGGGTTGCAGAACCAAACCAGACAGACATAGAGGTGCAGATGACGGACTCAATAATTCCTCTGTAGAACTGTATCAGTAGCTCCTTGGGCAGTTTAAGCTTTCTGAGTTGGCACAGAAAACATTCTTTGTTGTGCTTTTTTGATGACCTTTTTGATGTTGGCTGTCTATTTTAGATCTTGAGATATGGTGGAACCTAGAAATTTGAATGTCTCTACTGTTGATACTGTGTTGTCTAGTATTGTAAGAGGTGGAAGTATGGAAGGGTTTTTCCTAAAGTCTACCACCATTTCTACGGTTTTGAGTGTGTTCAGTTCCAGATTGTTCCAGTTGCACCACAAGGCTAGTTGTTCAACCTCCTGTCTGTATGCGGATTCATCATTGTCTCAAATGAGACGGATCATTGTTGTGTCATCTGTGAACTTCAGTAGTTTAACAGATGGATTGTTAGAAATGCAGTCATTGGTATGGAGAGAAGAGAAGTGGGAAGAGCACACAGCCTTGGGTGGGGTGGGGACTGTGCTAATTGTACAGGTATCTGATCTGATTCTGCTTAGCTTCATCTGCTGCTTCCTGTTTGTTAGGAAGCTTATGATCCACTTACGAGTGTGTTCAGGTACCTGTAGCTGATTTAGCTTAGTTAAAAGAGTGTCTGGAATGATGGTATTGAATGCTGAACTAAAATCTACAAAGAGTTCCCTTGCATAGGTCTTTGGAGATTCAAGATATTGTAGGATGTAGTGCAGAGCATCATCTGTTGATCTATTTGCTCAGTATGCCAATTGCAAGGGGTCTAACAGTGGATCCATGATGGTTTTCAAGTGCGACAGCACTAGCCTTTCAAAGGTTTTCATGACTACAGATGTTAGAGCAACTGATCTGTAGTCATTCAGTTCCTTGATGATGGCCTTTTTCGGCACTGGGATGATAGTAGAGCGTTTGAAGCAAGAAGGAACATAGCACATCTCTAGTGATTTATTGAAGATATGGGTGAAGATGGGGGCCAATTGGTCAGCACAGACTTTTAAGCAAGAAGGAGTTATCTTGTCTGGGCCTGGAGCTTTTCCTGGCTTTTGTCTGTGAAATAGGTCTTGCACTTCCTTTTCTGTGATCACTAGAGGTTCTGAACTCAATGGGATGGCGTCAGTTGTAGGAGGCTTGGCTTAAATTCAAGATAGGACTTAAATGCTGGCATTATTTTAAAAAAATGGAGAAGAACTTGGTCTGACACTGAGAAATGAATATTTATTATACAGCATTTTCTTCTGCCCTTGCAATGATGACACTTGAAGGACCATCATGTAATTGCAAGAAAGATTGATTAATCTGTCATTCTTGTCTTCAGGCAACATAAGACACAGTGCATTTAAGCTGATAGAATACTGAGTCATAACACAAAAACCTTAATACAAAGCTTTATAATTAATAATAATTCCTATAACAACATGACATTTGCTTTCAATGAACAATTCTGTTTGACTTTGAAGTACAAAATTTGATGGAATTCAGTTTAGACTATGTGAAGCCACCGAAGCAGAGTTGGAAGAAGGAAGAAAGAGAGAGAGAGACGAAGATGTTTTGCCAAGAAAATAAAAATTTTGAATTCAGTGCCAGGCACTGATTAAGATATGTAGATAATGGGAGTATTGGAGGAGATGAGGAAGGCACTACTACAAATAGATATTTTAGAAATGAGATAGTTTAAAGATGTTTTACATTCGCCAACATTTTTGATATCATTTAGTCCTTCCAACAGTTATTGGAACAAGACTGTAGCAGAAAAACTGGCAATTTTCTTTGACACATAACCCAGATGGAAATTATATTTAAAATATTTTTTATTGTAACTAAATGTATGATGGGCCTTAGTGTACATCTATTCTGTAATACTTCATAAACTACATCTCTCTAAATCATTCTGCTATGGCCAAAACATCCTTTCCAGCTTAAAACTTTTAGAAAGTTCCTTGCAATACTGAAGGGTATTGAGGCAGGTCATTAAATCATCAAGGACATGTATACCTTTGATTTATAATGTCAGAGGGACAGATCAAAGAAAGCAGGTGCTATGACTTAAAGAAAACCTTATATACAAATCTGGAATTTATGAAGGAATTCAAAGGTTAGAGGTTAGTGATCTTACAAAGTAAAGTAAGATTTTAATTAATCTTTCCTACCAAAGAAGTTTTTAGGATTAAATATGGTATAGTTAACTTTATAATCAAATTTGCAAATTAAGGACATAAATAATTATTTTTAAGTGCTTTCTATTAGCTGTTAACTAAATTGACATCTGTTGTTCTGACTGCTGAACTATATTCTGCTACAGTAATGAGTCCAGTGACTGGTTGTCCTTCCTATTTTAATGTGACATATGTTAAGGAGATATGACTGGTAGATTCCTTCAGCCTTTTTACTCTTTCTTTCAAGAGTTGATTCCTGATGAAAAAAAGAGTCACTATAACTCTCCAATATGGGCTGAGGAAGGATTGGACCAATAGAAATGAGTGCTTGGAATAATGTTTAGCCATTCTCCATATTGTGTGATTAACAGAAAGTGCCGTTCAGTTCATATCAAAATCTAAATGTGTTCAATTTTGCAAATAATCAAGTTAAGACTGAACTGAAGAAGCTTCTTGAATAACAAGAGAATCATTTTCAAGAAAAAAAAACATAACAAAGTCCAACTGCCTTTTGAAAAGCATCTTTGGTTTAAGTCTGAAATATCTAGTAACTAACAGATCTTTTGATGTGAGTTGTAGTGGTTATTTTTCAACGTTATACTCAATCTTAAGGAAAGAGCTAAATAATGCTACACTAGTAATATTGACATCCTGAATTGTAATTAAGATTGACAGAATTTTTTTCCCCTTCATTTCAATCATGCCTAATTTTTGGAGACTGCCTGAACAAGTCCCTGCATTTTTTGACAAGATTTTTTAGAAGTAGTTTGCAATTGCCTGCACTGAATGTCTCAAGATTACCTAGCTGGTTTTGTGCCTAAGGTGGGACTAGAACTCACAGTCTTAACTACTACACCAAATTGACTATCAAACCACACAATTTAAAAAATGTACATTCTTTAATATGTATATTCCAGACTGGAAATTCATACTTGGCAATATGGTTTAACTGTAAGAATTCTATATACTCATTACAGACTCACTCAGTCTGTAAAATGCAGGTATGCAATCAATTCATATACAAAGTGTGTATTATAATACAAATGATCTACAAATCTTATGTAATGCACATAATTGCTAATAGAGCTATATGTATTTGAAAAAATATGGACTAAAATGTGTACTATACCATTTAAAAATATTTTTAAAACTTAACTAAAAAAGATACCCTCAGTAAAGCTATGAAAGCAATGCTTTCCTTCAACAAAGTTTTGGGCAAAATGCTATCTCAAAACTGCTTCAGGAAAAAAATGAAAATGATTGTATGGCTTCATTCCTGCTTGGCTTTCATCCTCAGCCATTTCTTCCAGCATTTCTGGTGCTCTTGCAGTTTCCTCTAGTCCTGGCCAGATCTGGAATAGGATCTTGTGAGGGGCAGAGGAGGATACATAGAGGAGGCTATAAAGAAATAGTAGCCAATGTAAAGTGTTTAGTCAAGGAATCTGCACCATCATTTTGATGAAAACCATGGGAATCAAATATTCTCAATGATGTGAAGATTTTTTCAGTGTGTGTGGGGGTCAAACCCAAACAAACCTAACATGGAACACTTAAATCCTTGTAACCAGACTAAGCTAGTTTGTCCTTTTTCATCCTTTATTTTAATATTATGTCCAGCTTTATTTCTTAGGCTATGAAAATTAAGCATTGCAAATTTTCTGGTCAGACAAAACATAATTATATTTAACTGATATAACTGATATTACGTTGTGATATTCTAAAATATATAAATTTGCACTGAAACAAATGTAAAAAAAAAAATCAATAACAAATGATAAGGATGCTTGATGAAGATTCCTGCATACACAGTAAATAGTAAAACAGTAGGCTATGAACCAATGTGCTTTTAAAATGTATATAAAAGCAATTCACCATCACCAGTTGCAGCAACATTCGAAGAAAATCAAAGAACTCCTCCTTTCTTTCATGTCTGTGTGATTATCATTGGCTGCAAAAAAAAAAAAGCAGATCAAAGCAGCTAATTTTTCATTCACATTCACAGCCAGCATTATAATTTACTCATTGACATTCAATGTGGATACCATATGGACTCTCAAGTGTTCCAGCAACAGCAGACTGGTTCAGAAGCAATATCTTTAAGGCAATTACCATAATCAATACTAGTTGGGCTTGTGAGTACCACTCTGAACCTTAAGTTATTCTAATTGCCACCATCTGCAAATCAAAATATGATTTACAATTAGAAATTAAAATATGGTTTTACAAACACAGAGAATACAAGGCAGGTGAAAAAGGGTGACATATCTCAGAGAGAGACAGTGTGAGTGACTCTGGTTCCAGAAGAAATGCCTGCTTGCATTTGAATAGGAGCAAGAGTGTCTTCTGATTTTCTGCTGGCTTCTCCACTGAATTTCTTTGTGGAAAGCAGGCATGAAGTATAGAAACCTTGTTCCTTCTATTTTTCCTTCTTTCCCTCTTCCTCCCATTTACTTCCTTTCTCCCTTCCTTCCTTCTGTTATGGCATCCCTGGATGCTTTCCTGGATGCCTCTCCAGACACCAGCATGGAAAAGAATGAGCCAGTCCCAGACACATTGGTGGCAGGGAGGTGGCAGCACATCTGGAAGTGGCTGGTGTCTCCAAGTCAGAATTGGCAAGGTCATGCATGCAGTGGCAGGGAAGCAACTGGGTGAGCAGTTGGTTGAGGATGGGATGGTCAATACACAGCTGCAGCAGGACAGTCTCAAGGATTTGAGAAACTGCCTCGTATGCCTTATCTGAGAGTATGCTGGATGGAGCAGGAGCAATGAGGGTCAGCTTAGCTACTTGCATGGTGGTAGCATCAACCCTCTTGATGGATTACCCCAGGCAATGGCTATTTAACACAGTGGGAGGAAGCAGGAGTGAAATGGTTCGGACCAGATCAGGCGAGTAGGTAGCAGAGACTGGGGCTAGTTCACCAAACCAGGAGGAATGGCTGGCTGGCCACGCCCCCAAACCGGTCCATGGCAGGTGGATATCTGTGGCTGAAAACTATAATGAATATGTCTACCTGCCCTCCCGAAGCACCACCGCGGTGAACAAAACAACCCCATTGTTTCACGCCTCTTCCTGCAGCCAAACGTACCCAGCCATGCGTGCCCTTTCCTCAAATGGGCTGTGCACGGGGCGCTTGGAGAGCGAACTAGCAAGAGAGCTCTCCAACCTCTATTTTTGTGCGTGGGTGTGTGTGTCTATGTGAGGGAGGGAGGGAGGGAGGGAGTGATCTGAAGCCAAGCCACCCAAACTTCTGACAGAGGTGTGGGCGGCTTCTGAGCAGCCCTGAATCAGCCAGCTCCACCTGACCTATCCCCTAAGTCTCGCCATTCTCCTTGTCCCCCATCCCACCCCACCCCACTCAAGCAGCAGTTTCCCTGCTCAACCCCAGCTGAGAAGAAATGTTGCTGCTTGAGTGGGGTGGGGGTGAGGGGAGTGAGGAGAACAGCGAGACTCAGGGGATAGGTCAGGTGGAGCTAGCTGATTCAGAGCTGCTCAGAAGCTGCCCAACCCCTACCAGAAATTTAGGTGGCTCAGCTTCAGATCGCTCCTTCCTCCCTCACACACATGCATGCACAAAAACAGAAGTTGGAGAGCGAGCAAGCAAGAGAGCTCTCCAACCTGTTTTCTTCTCTGCTTCTCTCCGGATGCTGGTGCGGGCACCATGGATGGATAGCTTGTTGGGGTTGAGCAGAGAAGCTGCTGCTTGAGTGGACTGGTGGGGCGAGGAGAACAGCAAGACTCGGGGTAGGTCAGGTGGAGCTGACTGGCTCAGGGCTGCTCAGAAGCTGCCCCTGCTGCTGCGAAAAGTTTGGGTGGCTCGGCTTCAGAGAGCTCCCTCCCTCATATACACACACAAACAGAGGTTGGAGAGCTCTCTTGCTCGCTCTTTCTCCAAGCGCCCCATGCACAGCCCGTTTAAGGAAAGGGCACACACGGTTGGGCACATTTGGCTGCAGGAGGAGGCCTGGGTGGAAGGCAGCTTTTTTTGCAGCATCCCACTCTCCTCTTTGGATCTTACTGTAAGGTGGAGGCTGTGCCTTTGCAGAAATGGGGTGGGCGGTTTGTATAGAGGATTGGCAGGGGAATGTGCAGCCCTCTGGGATGAAGAGCAGGGGAAGAAAAGGCTTCAAAGTTCACTTGGGCACTTGAGAGGGAAACTCAAAGCGTTGGGGCTTCAGAAAGGCAGAAGGTGCTTTTGTGCAGCTCCTGGCTTCTGTGGTATTCTGTGAAAGACAGAATGTGCTTCTCTATCAGAATGTGGAGCTCCTGGGTCTAGCAGTGAGTGACATGAGTGACGTCAAGTTGGCCACGCCCACCCAGTCACATAACCATCAAGCCACGCCCACACCAAGTCATGCCCACAGAACCGGTAGCAAAAAAAAAAAAAAAAGATTTCACTCCTGGGAGGAAGGAAATGATGCTGGGAAAAACAGATCCATTGTGGTGCCTAGTGTTTGCCACTTTCCTGAACCAGACCATGGACATAGATCAGTGGTGAAATTCATTTTTTTTTTACTACTGGTTCTGTGGGTATGGTTTGGTGGCGTGGCAGGGGAAGGATACTGCAAAATCTCTATTTCCATCCCACTCCAAGGGAAAGATACTGCAAAATCCCCATTCCTTCCCCACTCCTGGGGAAAGGATATCACAAAATCTCCATTCCCACCCCACTCTGGGACTAGCCAGAGTGGTATTTGTCAGTCCTCCGAACTGTTCAAAACTTCTGCTACTAGTTCTCCAAACTACTTAAAATTTCCGCTACCTGTTCTTCAGAACCTGTCAGAACCTGCTGGATTTCACCCCAGCATAGATCCTTAATTTATGCCTTGACTCTTGGATATGCTTCTCAGACTTGCCTTTGCCTTGAAACCTGTACTACATACCCCAGATGGTAGATCTTGGTGTGCATATTTCACCTTGCCTCTACTTTGTCCCTGCCTTGTGGACAGGGACAAAGTAGATAGGGACCTTTATGTATTCACGTTTGAGCCATTTTGCAACTGAACTGAGAATTTTCTGGGAAGAATCTTGGGATGACTTGGAAAGCCTCAGTAACCCCTTGAATCTTCTGTGGTGTGTGTGCATATGAGTGGGAACAGGACATATTTCCTTCCTCCCTTCCTTCCTTTCTCATTGTTTTTCACCCTACCTCTTTTCCTCTCTCCTTCCCTCTTAACTACCCTTCATCCTCCTTTAACAACTGCAATGGGAGATATTACCATTGCCATCACTAATCAATTAAGTCACATGATGTTGTGCATTACAACCTTATCGCTTAGTAACACAAATTATAGTCCACATTACTTTCATGAACTACCTGTATCTGCTGTTCCTGCATCATCATTTAGGCCCTTTTCAAGCAATTATTCCCTTTTTGTCATGTATCAGCAAAGTCCTCTATGGGGTCTTCATTTCCAGCCTTACCTGCATCACTTGCAAAACATCTTGGGCAAAACCTGTTTATTGTCTCTGAGACAGATGATGGATAACTGTTTCCTGCTGGCCATTTACATGAGAAAGGAAAGAAACAAAGTTATAGGAATCAACTCATGTGCAAAATCAGACCAGCCCATTTTGGCAGTGAATCAGAACAGAAGCAATAATGACAGGATAGTGATTGGCAGTAGGGTAGCAAATTTCATGCTCCTACAGTTTTTGGCTGAGTTTGAGAATGGTAGTACATTAGCTCAAGCTTTTCATCACAATCTAAAGTTTGCTGATTTCCACATATTTAGTTGGCCAAGAATCAGATCTTTAAAAAAGATATTTCCTTCCTTCCTTCCTTCCTTCCTTCCTTCCTTCCTTCCTTCCTTCCTTCCTTCCTTCCTTCCTTCCTTCCATCCTCCCTCCCTCCCTCCCTCCCTCCCTCCCAGCCTCCCTGCCTTTCCCTTTTACTTATTTGTAGGGCAACAAATAAATAAATAAACACAATATATATTGGGGCAATTGCAGAAGAGGATAAATTCAAATTTTCAAGGGCTGGCTGCTTTTAGAAAGCAGAGCATGCTGTATCTAATAGTATACTCAACCTTTTCTTATCTTTGCAAAGTAATGGAATTTACTCAAAGTGAATTTTTGAAGATTTACCAGTAATAGCTGTACCTCCCAAAGTGCTACAATTCTTTTTCTCAATTTTAGATTGAAAGAATAATAATGTTATATAACCTAATATTGCTTTCTTCCCGCTCCTGGTTATTTTTCTCTCTCTCAGTAGGATTGAAACTGCCTTCATAGCAAAAACCTCTTCTTTAATTAATTCTGTTTTTAACTGTCTTTGATATTATTTGTTTTATTTATACATATTTTTGTGTCCCATTAATGCATCCTTATGTTCTGAAGGAAAGATCAAAGATAGTCATGAAAATCCAGTTGAGATGAACATGTATGAGCCCCAAGGAGCATGCAGTGTGTGACAGCTAGATTTACAAAATGGCCATTTGTCATGCTTGCAAAGAGACAACATAAACCCTTAGTTGTGTTTTGGTATGAATGGTAGCTTGAATTGGTGAGCTCTGCCCAAGAAAACAGAAACCTTTGATAATTTGAATTAAAGCTACAATAATTTCTATTAATAAAAGGAGACAATCAATTAAATAATGAGGAAGTGTATGTCTTCTCTATCTTTTCCTGTGACATTTGGAACAAAATTCTCCTTGGAGAGATACATGTCTCCCATTTTCTTAAGAGTTCCAGAAGTATCTTAAGATGGTGTTCTGCTCACAGGCCTAGGTTTAGGTATCTGTGGAACCTCCCTTTGCATGTTGGAGTGTTTTGTTTTGTTTTAGTATTAGTCAGTCAGGTGGTGGTTGTGTTTTAAATATACTGTATTCATTGTAAGCTACCCAGAGCCTTCTTGTAGTTGGGTGCCCTTAACAAATTCAATAAATTAAATAATTAAATTGGAGGGAAAAGTCAGAGAAAATATGAAGAGGAGCATTGATAAGGGAGGACAGGTAAAAAATAAATCAAGATGATGGGCATGATAGCAAAATTGAACAACACCTTGTATGTGTTTGGTCAATTGCATTCCAGACAAAAAAGAACAGAGCTTCAAACATATGGCTGCAGTCATCATATTTATCTTTTTGACCCCTTCCATTATGTGCCCCAAAATCAGTGGTGAAATCCACGTACCTTCACTACCGGTTCGGGAATGGGAGCGCGCACCTCTTCTGCGCATGCACAGAGCCTTCTGCACATATGCAGAGGGTCATAAACAGGACATAATGATGTCCCAGTGGTGGAGCCTCCCGCCGGATTTCATCGCTCCCTAAATATTAATTCATTGTCTGATATTGTCTGATGCTTAGGTAAGGCTACAAAGCTTCTTTTCTGGATCATTTCTTTTAATTTAAGATTAGAAATAAACTTCAGGAATGGAGGCAAATTTCCTGAAAAGTAGATGGCTTTAATTTTCTTGGACGCCCAAGAAGAGCATTCAAAGATGCAGGCGGTAAATAAAGTTAAATATTTGGGGAACATTTGACTGCAAGGTGTAGCACATTGAAAGAGAATAATTATGGTAAACTCAAACGGCAGATTGTGACAGATTTGGCTAAATGGGAACACTTACAATTGTCATTACTTGGAAGAATATCAACAATTAAGATGAACATATTACCTAGAATTTTGTACCTTTTTCAAACTATTCCAATTAAATTGGGTAGAGGCTATTTCCTGGAACTGAATAAAATAATGTTGAAGTAGATTTGGCAAAGGAGGAAAGCAAGGATAAAATTAAAATTATTACAAGATAAGAGAGTGAGAGGTGGTTTCGGGCTATCTAATTGGGAATTGTATTATCAGGCAGCAAACTTGATGTGGATTAAAGAATGGATAACTTTGAAAAATAATAGAATATTGACTTTGGAAGGACACGATGGGATGGCATGCTTTTTTATGGTATGGGCAAGCTAAAACACAGGGATACTTTAGAAGACATTTAATTAGTATTAGTATTAGTATTTATTGGATTTTTAGACAAGCTTTATTATCAAATTGGGAGAAGATAAAGAAAAACCATTTCTTGAAGATTCCAACTTGGGTATTATCTATTGAGGCATTCTCATATTCAATAATATTTAGAAAGGAACATATTGTTAGATATAATGAATTGTTAAAAGAAAAAAGTGAGTTAAAAACTAAATCAGAATTAGAGGTAGATGGTATAATAATGAATTGTTTTTCTTATTTGCAAATACAATCCAGATATGACAAAGATGTTAAAACAGAAGGCTTTTATAATAACATAACTACTCTTGACAAGATTCTAACAGGTCCTGATGATAATTTGATTAAGAAACTATGGATATCTATTAGAAGAAAAACTGGGAGAAGAACAAGTTAAAGAGACTATGATAGCTTGGGGGAAGAACTTTGGTCGTGGGATAGACTTAGATGCCTGGCAAAAATTAGAATAGAATAGAATAGAATAGAATAGAATAGAATAGAATAGAATAGAATAGAATTTATTGGCCAAGTGTGATTGGACACACAAGGAATTTGTCTATAAAATGATAATGTCTACAGCATAAAAAGAGAATTTGTATAAGATGTTTTACAGGTGGCATTTATCCCCAACGAGAATTGCAAGAATGTTTAAGGACAAATCCGAAAAATGTTGGAAGTGTCATCAGATATCTGGATCATATTACCATATGTGGTGGACATGCGTTGAAGCGAAAAGATAGTGGACTAACACGTGGTTGGAGAAAATGATTAAAAAACACATAGGCTTTAAGCTAGAAGTTTTTCTGTTGGGAATTATTCCTGAGATATATACTAGAGATGTAAAATATTTGAGTGTGAATATTATTACAGCAGCTAGGATTGTGTTTGCTAAAAATTGGAAAAATGAGAAATTACCTTTGCAAGATGAAATAATTAGGAAGATGATGGAATGTGCAGAGATGAGTAAATTGACATTTGAAATTAGAGTTCAAGAAGACAGGCAATATTATAAAATATGGGATTTATCTTACAATTGGTTAGAAGGAAAAATATGTTAGAAAATATAATAGAAGATATATGTATGAAAGAAATGCTTATTTTGAGATTGCACAAGAAGATTTGTAAACACTCCTTCAGCACATTGAAATTGTTCGATGTGAATGCTTTTTGTTGTTGTGGAAAATAAAAAAGAATTATTAAAAAAAAGGAATGAAGGCAAATTTACGTGTCCCAAGATAATGTTGCAACATCTAATCTGGGCTGGTCACCAGAACCAGAGATAAGAGTAAACCTCTGTTCCTGCTGACTGACTCAGATTGGATATTTCAGAAATAAAATTAATCCTGAGATTAAGAAACTGACGAACTGTACAGTATACATATATGAAGTCAGAAGAATTAAAAGGAAAGCCATACTATGGGGTGATAAATAAGTTTTATAAATTGTTGAGAAAATATTCAAAAACTAAACAGACATTAACAATATTTGATAACTCTGGAAACAAAGCTCAGCAAACCCAATTATAAATGATAATCATAGAGCAAACCAGGGGTTTTTAAATTGGATGGAGGTCCAACTTCTGTCAGACATGAACTGAGCTGATTAATGGATAGTATGACATCATGGGTTCTGGTTTGTCACAAACCTGTCTAAAAGCTCCAACTGGCTCCTCCCTATTTGCTAAACCAGATTGAATGTCTGCTCATTATAATTCATATTATCCTTTGTAGTCTTTTAAATTACTTTTCAGCGCTACAACCTCACAATTCCATGTACAAACAGGTGCAAAAAGAAGCAACAGAAGAGTAATTAATATGAGCAAGAATGCAGACTTCACTGAAAAACTACTGTGATTTCATTTTTCGGAGGAATTGAGGAAGTCTACCCATGTCCTATTAGGAAGATTTATTTGAAGCTAAGATAAGACTTTCAAAGACCTTAAAAAGTATGATCAAAAGGAAAGGTTTTCTCAATGTCCTTGTGAGTTAAACAAAGTATTTAATAGTTTGTCTTATCTGCATTTCCCTTCTATGCAATTGGCCCCTTTGATATTGCTATCATCTGTAAAGATGATTCAAGGTGCTTGAACAAGTCCAATAAGGCCTGTGCTTAGCAAATAAGACGTGCTGAAAGCATTCTATCAAAATGAAACAGATATTTCTTTCTGTTTATATATAATGACCAATTATAATAAGGAGCTGCATGAAAATTCTTAATACTAGTAATGGATATAGTAGTTAGAAAAACTCTAGAAAATTAGGATAAGATCTTTTGTTGTCTTTCTGACAGTATGTGTTGATTGTGTTGACAGCATGTATTGAGCAACTGGACTGCTCCCAAAGTAATCACAAGTCACTGGATGGACTGACTATATTTCAGCAGTTTTTGGGACTTATATTGGATAAAAATATACCTTGTAATAGCATTGATCAACACCTGCCCACCCCTCTTGGAGAACATTACAGTTGCAAAAGTATGCAATGGAGCAAATAGTGAAAAACTCTATAAAAACATGATTCAATAAGTCTTATGGCTTTTCCTCATACAGATTTAGTCATAGTTTTCTATCTTTGAAAAGGCAAGTGGCTATAAACACTGCAAATTCCATCATGTCATATAATTTTAATAATGTAATTAAAAACAAACAAACAGGAGGGAACAATTTCCTTCCTTCCTACCTATCTGCCTGTCTTCATTTTTAATATACCACCACTTCTTGTGACTTTTAGTAGTTTATCATTTTATAAAAATTCCCTTTAAGAGTATAATGTAATGTAAATTTCAATCTTTTCTTCCCGTTGTTTCATCTCTATAAGTGCTGTATAATCATTTCTTTAGCCCATATTATACATTCTTTCACTTGTTCTTCTGTTTCAAATTTTAGTAAATGATTTTGACATTTCATTGTAGCCTTGGGCAAAACTCTAAGACAGCATGTAAAAGTCTTCCAAAAAGGTATAGGTTTAAAATAGCACTATAGTGATTTTTGCCCCAATCACCAACATAAAGGCAGGTTTTGCATCTGTTCAAAAGGCACATTTAAAAGTATTGCTTGGCAAAAGAAGCTGACCAAGGAGAATGACACAGACATCTGCATTTTGGAAGAGAGTCTTTGTATTTTGACCCTATAAATATTACAGATTAGTGCCAGCTTTCAATACTATGAGTCTTACATGTTTAGCAACGATAAGTGTCTCTGAATAAAAAAAGCATTTCATCTTTCTTGTGTGAATTTGAATGGCCAAAGAAACAGCTGGGGCTTCCAAAGCAACTTGTAACGTTCAGTTAAAAAACAAATTCAAGACAAAAATGAATCCTGGTGGCTTATTTGGAAACTTTATACCTCAAGTACCTGTCATACCCTGTGCCCTGCTGTTCAGGAAAATTGGAGGGGAAGGGCTTATGTCAGCCTGGAATAGTAATAAGAGCTTTGTGTTTACACTGATTGCTAAGCAAGGATTTCACCTCTGGTATGCTGGGTCGAAAAACATAAGGAATCATGTACACATTCAGGCAGCCACTAGATGGTTTTGGATTCAGCAGAAAATGTTAATACCAGCACAGCTAAAGATTTAATTTACTCTCATTTGCAAGCTGCAAATGAAGTGAAAGCAACAATGTGGGGCAAATGGAAAATTCCTGCACCAAAATGAGTGTACCATGGTAAAGTCCAGGTGGGGACATGGTCAGAGAATACTTTGTGACCTCAGTATGATCCAGTGGTGAAATCTGAATCAGTTTACTACTGATTTGCTGGCAGTGCACACCACGCACCAAATGAAGGTGCGCACGTCGGCAGTGCATGCCAAAAAGAGGTATGGGGTAAGTAGAACAGCACACGGATGTGTGTGATCAGCTGTTGTACACAATTTTTTTTTACTTTTAAAAGCATTTTTTTTACAATCTATTCAACTGAAGAATCGCGCAGCTCAGCTGGGCATGGGCAGCTCAGGGGGCCCAGGGATTTTTGCTACCGGTTCTCCAAACCATCTGCCATCATTGCTACCAGATCAGCCGATCTGGTCTGAACTGGGAGCCTTTCACCCCTGGTATGATCCCAGGATTATTTTGTTTCAATTAACCAGCCCATTAAGGTAGAATCGAATGAAATATGCATAGACAATTAGTTCTAATGTGATATGAAGCCTTGGAACCTTGTAGATAATGTCACCTCTGTGCCACAAAATATCTTGCTGAGGTATAATATGAATTTGGTTATGTTGCTTTTTCTGCCACATTATTTTAAAGGTAATTCTTCAGCAGGAGACAATGCTGTGCTGTTCAGGACTTTCTGCCAGGGAGAAAAGGAGATTAGCTACCAAAAACAAACCAGTCAATATCTGATATATAATAGGCAGGGTTTATTTTTATCTCACATGATACTAACAGGTTTGTTAGCTGTAATAGGATCAAGTCGCAAACAGTAGTAGTGTCATTGCTGTAAACCAGGAAATAGACTTGCAATTCCAGAGAAGGTGTGTGTGTGTGTACATAAATCCACCATACATTTTGTTTGGAATGAATCGGGGTTTTCACTTGCATTAAACTTTGTCAATGGAATGAATTCTAGCACTTAAAATTTTCATTTACTGACAATTTTAGCAAACAGTGACACTGAAAAGCTGCCTGAGGAGAATTTGCTATGAAAATACCTGCATTGTGTATCGACTGAAAGTACACTAATTATACACACCCAAAAATTCTGTGAATAATTTTAGCTAATTTTTCTTACACAATTTATTTAACCAGTAAATTAGGGAAAGATGCAAACAAGTTCTCTCTATATGAAATATTGCAAATGTAAACAATTATCTCCCTAAATATTTAAATCTGTAGAAAAAAATAAAGTACAGGAAGAAGACTAGAAGAAGATCCACACTTTTTAAAAATCACTTACTGCAGATGATTTCCTTCTTTTACCCCGGGCTATTGCAAATACATCCCACATCTGTTTTCCACCTTTGATTCAAAACTATTGTTTTCTGACCTGAGCTGTCTTAATGCTCTCAGCATGGAAGGTCTCCACACTTAACAGGATTTTAGGGCTAGATTCAGCTCTGATTGGCTAGAATGATTGGCATGACCATAGCCCACTGCTACTGTGCACAGCCTTTTCATCCTGGGCTGCCAGCCTGTTATATTCTCTGCATTTTTAAATAGTCTTGCAAATCATCAAATAAAGGCCCATTCAGTCAAAGAATTACAGGTAATCCTCAGTTTAGAACATCTGTTTAGTGATGGTTCGAAAAGGCTCTGAAAAAGTAATTTTCAACTGGTGCTTGCATTTATGATGATCGCAACATCTGCATGATCATGTGATCAAAATTCAGGTTTTTGGTAACTGGCATATATTTATAATGTTGGATCCTGGGTCATGTGATCACTATTTGCAATTTTCTCAGTGGGCTTCATACAAGCACAGACATTAGGGAAAGGCGGAATGTATTTAAGGACTGCATGATTAATTAAAAATTCCAGTGATCAGCTTAACAATCATGGCACAAAATATTGCTAAAATGGGTGCTATTCACTTACTCAGCAACAGAAATTCTGGTCCCAGTTGAGGACTACCTGTATTCCAATACCTAGCTGTTCATGCACCATTCTTCCCCTAAATTCTCCAATCGGCGATCTTTCTGTTTCTATCCAGGCTGGGTCAAGCATGCTGTTCTTGCGTTTCAAAATATTGCAAAGTTTTCCTTCTCTTCCCTTAAAAAAACCCAAATCTTTAAATTGAAAAGTAGCACTATATTACTAATTTTGTTTCTATGAAACTGAATTATACATTCTTCCTTGCTATAAAATTGCTATAGACTTACAGAGGAAGTAAGGACCTTAAAGCAGCCAATTTCTTGTAACTTGAAAAATGAAACAACACAATGACAATAAAAGAGAAAAAGAAAAAGGTTGATAAAAGAGATCTTAAAGGCTGGGGTATGTAGCACCAAAATATTCAAATATTTGGGAAAGCAAAGTAAAAGCATCAGAACTATGAGAAAAAAAGAGGAAACAGAATTTTTTCTTTTAGAAATATATTCTTCCTTTCTCTCACCAACAGCCGTACCACAATTGTGTCCTTGTTTTTCAAAATAAAATAGCTGAATAAATTACTGTTCCAGACTATGGTTCAGGGAGCTAGTGGGTATGGCTCTAACTGACCATCCTTATGCATCTCCGTCTCATGCCTACTTCATTGTACCTAATGAAAGAAGTGGTTTTGCTCTTTACTCACCATGAATCTAGGAAACATAAAAGGCATAGATATATAAGAAAAATCCAAACTGCAGAGCAAATGATATGGTTATAGGACTACAAGTAGCCCTTGACTTGTGATTGGTTCCTTAGAAACCATTGGAAGTTTGTTAAGTTACAACAACATCCCCACCCCGCAAAAGGTTCTCATGACCCAAGTTCCAATGGCAGACCCCTGGCCATGTGACTGCAAACAATCCAAATTTATGGCTATGTGTAGCATCTCCTAGTCATCTGACTGCAATTTATGCAAGTTTTGTTGAAAACCAGCATTTTCTTCTGGATTTTGGCAAAAAATGCTGCATGGTGAACAATGAGTTTTGCTTAATGGCTGAAATAAAAAAAAAAGCTCATAAAATCAGGTTGGTCTTGTTGATGACCTGCTTTATAACCATAATAACTTAAGTTTGTAATGTGCATTACTGGCATAAGTCAAAAAGCAGCAATTTTGAGGTCATTGAAGATTAGATATGTGAGTCCCTAAAAGGAGCATTTGCTTATCACCAGTTCTAAAAATTTAAGAGCCATCTCTAGGTCAGATCTGCCTTCTCCTTTGGGGGAAGCATGCATGCTCTGGCTCTAGAAAAAAAGCAGAAAGAGAAATATCTCTATCATTAGTTTAGCAAATCCAGCTATATTTTTAGATCATACATTAGGCACTCAATTCTTTAGCATTGTGTAGCATTATCTTATAGTTAATGGGGAACTGAAAAATCCTTATTCAGTAATTTGCTCAAATGTAGGACAAGGCAGTTTTGCACAGCTGAAATCAGCAGATATTGTACTAAATCAATGAACTAAGCAGGAGTTTCTGCAAATCGTTTTGGAACACATGGAAACTATACAGCTGCCATTTCATGAAAAATTGAATGTGCAGAGAAGCATAATGATTGCGGCTTTCATAATTTTAAAGTCCAACATGTAAATGTAAGTGAATGTTCCAAAGAAATGATAAGCAAGTCTTTATTCACAGTTTCCTAACCATCCATAAAACTGCCAACACACAAGTCTTCGGTTTTTGTTAATTCTATTGAATATTTGCAGGAAACACTTAAAATCATAGAGGGATTTTAAGTAGTTTAGGGGATGACTACAGAATTTCACTGTTACAGTGAATCTGGACTAATGGCATATTTTCAAAAAAAAAATCCTTAATGTTGATAAAGCATTTTTATATAAATATAATGTACAGTGTGTTTTGAGTTGTTTGAGTTCACTTGCATTTACATGAAAAAAGAGATTTTATAAACATTCAGCTATCCAAAATTATCCTGGATCCTATGATTTACAACAATCCAATAAAAACATGCAACTACTTAAAATGTCCTTGGTAAGCATTATTAAAACCCAAATTGCAACTAACAGAATAGAATAGGGCGAGGCGGAACAGGGTGGAACGGAACGGAACAGAACAGAACAGAACAGAACAGAACATTTTATTTGGCCAAGTGTGATTAGACACACTAAGGAATTTGGCTACAGTGCAGTATACATGCAAAATAACAGAGTAAGAATAATCATAATAAAGATGCCAGAGAAAGAAAATAATAATACTATAGCCATATTATATGGGTAAATATGTTTAGACCTAAGACAGTACTGTGGTAATTAGGTGTTCAGCAGAGTGATGGCATGAGGAGAAAAACTCTCTGTGTTTAATTATTTTGGCATGCAATTCACTCTAGCACCATACCAAAGAGTTGAAAGAGTTTATAGCCAGGATGTGACGGGTCTGTAGATAGTTTCTCAAGCCTCCTTCTGCAATATACAATAAAGAAAATAAATTAAAAAGTCAAATTACAATAGTTAAATTTTAAAATTGTGACAATAGTTAGTCTCCAAATTCTTTGCAAAGGAGTTCATCATAAATGACTTCTAAAACATTAGAAGGGATGGCATGAGTCTTAAATTCAAAGAGAAGATGGTTACTTTACGTTAGCAATGACTGAAAAACAAGTCTCCTAGGATTACATAGGAATCCCACCCACATGAGTTGTTTAAATTTTCTCTATATGAAATTGGTAATTGTGACAGAAATTAACCAAGTTGTTGCCGCTTTGTTTTAATCCTTGTTTTCTTTGTTATTTATTAGTTATCATATAAGTTGGTTTTGAATTATGCTACTTGATGGAACTGTTCCATCATGAATTATGCTACTGTTCTGTTCTGGAACTACTGTCATAAAGTTTTGGATTCTTCTATAATTTCTTATTGCTGTACAGTAGCATGAACCTAAATCAATTCACATGCATAGAAATGTTAATTAAATAAGTAAATAGTTTTGGTGCAGTTTTATGGACTTTAGACTTTTGTCTGTTCTGAAACTGGTAGTAATTTTCCACACTATTTTTCTCTTTGTCTTAAACATTGAATATAAAGGCATTACTACAGTAAAATGCCTGAAGAAAATATTCATATTTCTTTTGTTAATGCATATACTTTACAGGGTAATCTGTCTCAGGATAAATAATGCATGAATTCAAGTTGACCTAGTCATAAAATCAATGTATTCCTGATGAGGGAGGGGAAAATGTAAGACATGGGTCATTGCTTGAACAGAATTGTTACAATAGTTGTGGAAGAAAGGGAATAAGAGTAGAAAATAATCCTGTTGGAAGTAGTCATGTGTTGCCTTGTTGAGGTGTTTCATGCCACTGACAAACATTGTTTGCTTTGCTAAGGCACAGAAATGACGCAGTTGCCTTGTTGAGATGTTTTGTTCTGCTTTAAGAAGCTTCTCCAGTATTTAAGATCCATAAATTCCAAAGGAAACTATTGGAATAACCATAAAGTGAAACAATATGGCAACTTCAGTTGTTAGAAGTGGAAACATAATGCTTTGAAGAGGTACTTCTAGATGTATCTGATAGGGCAGAATGTTCGCTAGATGGGCTTAGAACAGAACCATCAGATTATTCTTTTATTTCATTTTAATAATAACTGCTGAAAAGGAAAGAGAGTTTTATGATGCTGATACATCCCCTCTAAATGTACAGTATCAGGACCTTCTTCATCCCTTTAAAACAGGCTATTTTTCAACCAATACGATTTGTGGTCCACCACATCCAGAGGGCATTAGAAAACTAATTGGAGACAAATCAGTGAATTCTTCCAATTCTTCTTCTAAAATTCATTGAAACAAGCAGTGATATATTGTTTGATATTTTGCAAGTAGCTGGAGACTTTTTGGAATTGAATTGCATTAACAAATGTATTAATAGATTTATTACACACACACACACACACACACACACACACACACACACACACACACACACACACACAAGATAAACCAGACTGTTATGTTTCTGCTATCAAGCTGAACAAAATCAGACTGCAGTTGGAGATTTATTGCTTGATTTTTCTTTAAACAAATGAATTGCAGCTTCAATATTTTTCTTAAAAAGAGACTTTTCAAGATGAATTTCTTTTATCTGGACTCACCATAAAGAAAGAAAAAGACAGAAGATAAAATATTCAATAATTCCACTTACCATTATGGTTAGACCTCCCAATTTAGTTATCATCATGCATAACATTTTCCCAATCTCAAATATGCAGATGATACCACTCTAATGATAGAAAGTGAAGAGGAACCAAAGAGCTTCTTGATGAAGGCAAAAGAGGAGAGTGGAAATGTTGGCTTGACAATCAACATAAAAAAAATAAATAAGATTATGGTATCCAGTCCCATAACTTGCTGGTACATAGAAGGGGAAGGAAAGGAACAGTGACAGATTTTATTTCTTGGGTTCCAAGATCACTGCAGATGGTGACTGCAGCCATGTAATTAAAAGTTGTTTGTTCCTTGGGAGTAAAGCTATGACAAACCTAGACAGCATATTAAAAAGCAGAGACACCACCTTGCCAACAAAAGTCTTTCTAGTCAAAGCTATGGTAATAATTTTTCAGTAATAATGGCTGTGAGAGCTGGACCATAAGGAAAGGTGAGTGCCAAAAATTGATGCTTTCAAATTGTGGTGTTGGAGAAAATTCTCGAAAGTCCCTCAGAGTGTAAGGAGATCAAATCAATCAGTCCTAAAGGAAATCAATCCTGACTGTCCTTTGGAAGAACAGATACCGAAGCTGAAGCGCAAATACTTTGGCTACCAAATGAGAAGGGAGGACTCATTGGAAAATACCCTGATATTGGGAAAGATTGAAGGCAAAATGAGAAGTGAATAGCAAAGGATGAGATGGTCATTGATGCAGTGTGCATGAGGGAGACAGTGACAGACAGGGAGAGGGGTGTGGAATGCTTTGGACCATGGGGTTGCAAAAAGCCAGACATCTTAGCTAATAAGCTTTTATCCATGAATTTATCTGATTTTCTTCTATGATTTGGCTGACAAATATATTCAATAGATTAAGTTAATAAATTCATTAGGTTCACCCAATGGTTGCTCACATTTGAATATTAGCAGGGTGAGATTCAAGAATGCAAGTAACCTAATTTCATTAAATATTAAAAGAGCAAGAGCAGAAAACAAGTAGCTATCAACTATGAAGTGATAGACATGAAAGTCAGCTGGGTAACTTGGGGTCAGTAACTCGCTCTTAGTCCAACCCATTTCAAAGGGTGGTGGTTGTTGTGAGGAAAATAGGAGAGGGAAGGAATATTAGGTATGTTCACTACCTTAAATTACTTATAAAAATAATAAAGACAGGATAAATAATAAATAATAATAATTAAACAGTCATGAGACCCTCTATATTTCTTCTAGTTAAAAAAAATAAGTTTGAAGTTGATACAGCTGGTTATAGAAACCATGCGCTTTTTTATGAAGGAAATACAATCTGGTGACTACTACTAACATATATCCATTATAAAATTTCAGAGGGAAAGACAGGCAATGGTTTTGTTTACATGTACAAAAACATACTAAACATTGAAATAAGAAAGCTTTATCCCTTCAGGCAGAAGATTATGTGCTGGTTATTTAAACATTTTGATTTGCATCCTTATTAAGGTATCATACTTAGAGTAATGTTGTTTTTCTCAAAATAAAAAAAAAACTGGTTTCTATAAATGGATGATTGTGTTAGATTCGGGCAATAACGAGGCAGGAGACCAGGATAGTGACAACAGCTCTTTACTATATGGTGAACCCAGCAACCAGTGCCCGGGAAAACCTCTCCTTATATACAGTTTAGCCGGTGGCTTCAACCAATCAGCAACGTGCTTTTTTCCCGCCAAAACTTTTAAAGATACATTACCCTGGATTATTTTCAGAGTTTTCCTTGCTGTCTTCAGGATGAAACAGTTGGCGTCGCTGGACCTCCCGGCATTCAGATAAGTCCCGCGTTAGCCCCGGGTTTGAGTCAGCTGTGGATTCCAACATTGAATAGTCAGGGCATGTTTCGTCTGATTCTGTGTTACCTGTTATGCGTTTTCTTATCTGGTCTATGTGGCGCTTCCATACCCGGCCATCCCCCAACTCTATTAGATATGACTTTGGTCCTGTTATTTCTAGGATTGTTCCTGCTAGCCAGGTCGGGCCCTCGCTGTAGTTGTGTGCCCACACTAGGTCGCCTGTTGCCATCTCTCTTGTTTTACTGTGTCCCCCTTTGTAACCGTCTGGTGTGTAGTTTGGGTTTAAACGGTCTAGTGGGCACCTAAGCTTCCGACCCATTAATAGTTCGGCCGGGCTGCGCCAGTTGTGACACAGGGGTTCTGTGTTGGACTGCTAGGAATGTATCGATTTTGTTTGCCAATCGCCTGGCTTGATTCTGGACAATGCTTCCTTTGCGCCCGAACGAAACATTCTGCAAGGCCGTCGTCGCAGGGTGGAAAGGCGCCGAGAGGACATGCCGGATGCCCTCCTCTGCCAAGTACCCCTCAAACTGGGTTGCCGTGAATTGCGGGCCGTTATCGGAGACTAAAGTGTCGGGCAACCCATGGGTTACAAATAGGTGCCGTAGGACTGAGACCACGGCCTCGGCTGTCATGGATCTCATGAGAATGATTTCCAGCCATTTGGAGTAGGCATCGACTACTACCAGAAAGGTTTGGCCGTGGAAGGGGCCGGCAAAATCGATATGGATCCTAGACCAGGGGCCCTGGGGTCTCTCCCATTCCCGAATCGGGGCCGTTGGGGGTAGCGGTCTGGACTCCTGGCAGGCCTGGCATTTCCCTACCCTTTCAGCAATTTCTGAGTCCATTAAGGGCCACCACACATAGCTTCTTGCTAGACCCTTCATTCGCACGATCCCTGGGTGGCCTTCGTGAAGGAGATCCAATACCTTTTCCCTCAATTTCTCCGGGATCACCACTCGATCCCCCCATAGCAGGCACCCCTTGAGCCGAGAGTTCCCACGCTTTTTACAAACTCTTTAAAACGCTCGCCCGGCGCAGCGGGCCAACCTCTTTGTACCCAACCAATTACAGTTCTTATTGTAATGTCCTTATACGAAGCCCGAGCCACCTCTTTGGATGTGACTGGGCCAGTTCAATTAGCAGAACTGGTATCCCCGGAGTGGGGTCTTCAATAGTCTCTGGTAACGGGCATCTGCTCAGGGCGTCTGCATGCCCTAATTCCTTTCCTGGCCGGTGTAGTAATTTGTAAGAGTACGCTGCCAGGAAGATAGTCCATCGGGTCAGTCTTGGCGAAAGTGCCACGGGCGCTATGTCGCCTGCCAGCAGACCTAGCAAAGGTCTATTGTCCGTGATGATTTCAAAATCACGACCGAATACATACTCATGGAATTTCTTTACTCCTGAGACTATAGCCAAGGCTTCCTTATCAAGCTGGCTATAATTCCTTTCAGTGGATGACATGGTTCGGGAGTAGTATGCAATAGGGGCTTCTGTGCCATTTGGTAACCTGTGGCTGAGTACAGCCCCCACCCCATAGGGAGATGCATCGCAACTTAACACTAATGGCAGCGTGCCATTGTATTGATAAGGAGGCTATCACCGTTAGGAGATTCTTTACCGCTTCGAATGCCCTAGCTTCCGCCTTTCCCCAAGACCATGCAGCCGTCTTTGCCAGTAATTTATGCAGCGGCTCGGCTACTGTTGCCTTATTCCTTAAGAATACTGCGTAGAAGTTGATCAGACCTAAGAATGCCTGTAACTCCGCTTTTGTTCTTTGGAACCGGGCCTTCCTGATGGCCCGCACTTGCTCTCAGTGGGTGAATCCTTCCTGTCTATCCGTAGCCCAGGAATTCCACAGACTCAACCCCGATCTGGCATTTGTTTAGTTTAACCGTGAGACCGCAGACCGGAAAATGCCCAAAACTTTTCGCAGCCTTACCCTAATTCCTCTAGGTTTTCAGCGGATACCAGTACATCGTCAAAGTATGGTACCACCTGGTAGGCCCTGCAATAGCCGCTCCATTAGGTTCTGAAATAACCCTGGAGCCACACTAACCCCAAACTGTAATCGGGTACACTGAAAGCCCCTCTGTGAGTCACAATTGTCTGCGCTTCGCTGTGCTGCTATCTACGGGCAGCTGTTGATAGGCTTGGGCCAAGTCTAGCTTGGCAAAACTTGCCCTTGCCCCATTGAGTGCAGTAAGTGCTGTACCACCGGACGGGTAAGACTCTTTGCAACGCTTTGTTAAGCGTTGCCTTGTAGTCAGCGCAACCGGACCGACCCGTCCGGTTTGACTGGGGTGACTATAGGGTCTCCCACTTAGCATGGTCAACTGGCACTAGAATTCCTGGTTTACTAGCTTGTCCAGTTCCCGGTCAATCCTGGGCTTTAGGGTGAACGGGACCCTTCTAGCCTTTAGACGGATAGGGCAACTTGGGGTCTATGTTAAAGAGATAGGGGTCCCGTGTACTTGCCCAGGCAGTCTCTGAAAACGCCCCAAATTCTTTCACGAGTGCGTCTTTGAGGTCGACTTCGTTTCTGAAGATTCCAGTCACTCCCATGCCCAATGCTCGAACCAGTCCAGTCCCAACAAGCTTGGCAGGGTCCCATCGACGATGGTGATGGGCAGAGTTTTCTTGTATTGTCCATACTCGACGCGGACGGACGTTACCCCTCGGACGGGATGCGATTCTGGTAGTCTTGTACCTTTAATTTCTGTGGTTGCAGTTTGCGCTTTGCGATGGCGGGTAAGGCTCTCACGAGAGTGTCCCAGGACATGATCGTGATCGATGAGCCGTGTCCACCTCCAATCGGCACGGCACCCCTCAATCTTTGCCTTTGTAAAGATTTTTTCTCTAGGCGGTTGATGCGTGACCCACTCTCACGACAGTCTGATTCAACTTCGCCTTTTTAAACTGACCACTCGCGGGCCGCTTGCGTTCCGTGCTCCGATTGGCCGGTTTGAATTTTGGCGGAAGGTTGGGGAGCTCGACAGACCTGTGCTAGGTGCCCTTCCTTTCGCATCGCCAAGTTGCATCTTTAAATCTGCATTGTTGTCGCTTGGTGTTGCCCTCCGCAACTCGCGCAGTCGCCCTGGTCGCCTTTTTCCAGCTTCCCGTGTGGAAGACTCTTCCTCCTCCTCACCGCCTGATTCGCCTGGACCTCTTCATTGTGGACCGGGGTTGATTTCGCACCAGCCGTTGGTGTGACCTGCTTTTGTAGGGTTTCCGCCGCTTGGGTAGACATCTCGTGAGCCCTGGCTTCGCCCAAGGCGTTTGCCAGCGTTAGGTTGCTTTTAGACAGCAGCCGCCAGCAAACGGATGTCCCTGACCCCGCTGGATGAGTTGCTCCAGCAATGCCTCGCCCAAGTCTCGGTACTCGCAATGTTTTGAGGCTTTCCTCAGGGCGCCATGTATGCGCTGATGGACTCGCCTTCTTGCTGTCTGCGCTCCCGACCAACCGCTGCACATACTTGGATGGCATTGGTGCAAAATGGGCTTTAGTAAAGTCTGCAGAGTTTGCCACGGTACCGACTGTACCGGCGTTGGCTCAGCCAGGGATTCTGCGGTGTCGAAAACTTCTGGACCGCAGTGGCTCAGGAAATAGGCTCGTTTCCTGTTGTCTGAAACTCCTTGAAGTTTGTTTGCCTCGAGGAAACACTCGAAGCGAGCCATGTATGACCCCCATTTTTCCTTAGCTGGGTCGAATGGCGCTGGCGGTGTGTAGCCGGACATCGCTGCTTTCCGCCCTTGTTTTGCTGGGTTCGCGTCTTCCTGGTGAGTTCAGCTCTTTTCCTGGCGCTCTTAGCCTCGAGATCCCACCTTCGTCGCCAGTGTTAGATTCGGGCAATAACGAGGCAGGAGACCAGGATAGTGACAACAGCTCTTTACTATATGGTGAACCCAGCAACCAGTGCCCGGGAAAACCTCTCCTTATATACAGTTTAGCCGGTGGCTTCAACCAATCAGCAACGTGCTTTTTTCCCGCCAAAACTTTTAAAGATACATTACAGATTGCTTGTATGTTCAGTTTCTAAAATATCTTTATAAATATAACATAAACTTATCCTTTCCTTTTAGTCTATGGAAGAATCTTCTAACTCCTATAACCCCTTTTTTTCCTGGGCATGTGGACATAGTTCCAAATTTCAAGTCCAATCATGCTCATTTTTATTTTCTAAGAATAGTTAGGGGCATAGTTATGAAGATAGACAGATGCATTCTTAGAATAATGATGATGCTGGAGGTTTAGATCAAAATAGTCTAAACACTTGTATGGGGGAAGGAGCAAGGAGCCTGCAGGAACAATGATCATGTATGTGGGAACATTGGTATTCATGGATACTGTATAAATAATCTAGCAATTTAAAAAGAGTCATGATCAGGACACATCAAGCAGAGCAACATTCTGCAGTTGGAGAGATGTGAGTTGCAACTTCTGAAATTTTCCATAATGGCTAGTCAGTTTAGAGAATTGTGGGAGTTAAAGTCTGCACATCTAGAATGTGCCAGAATGTGAAGGCTGCTGCACTAGAAATTGTCAGGAGGAAAGGGAAGAGATACTTATAATTTTGAAAACAAAACAAAAGCAACTCTCAAAAAGCTGGTAGGTTTTTGATTACCATCCAAGTAAAAAATGATTCAGTAGTCAGGGTGTACATGGTGCTTAAATTGTAAAGGAACCAGGAAAATATATTCTTTAAAGTATGGCTGTCCTATTTTTATTTGTTTCACTGTGGATTTAAGAAACTAGTGCTATCGATTCTGATCAATTATTAGTTAAGCTGAACAGTCCTTTGCAACAAAAAGCAAAAGATTTTCACATACATGTGTGCAGATGGTGCAGCGTTTGGAGATTACTATGTTTTAAAATGACTTCTGTACATAGACCAATTGGAAATGAAGTCTGCTTAAGAAATTCCTTACCAGATTTCAATTCTTTCCTCTATTTTGGCCTGGTGATAGATTGATGTTCTGATGTGGCTAGATTAAGATGAGATTTCTAATTAATGACAGAAAAGAAAATCTAAAGGTACAAATAGAACTATTCTAGGAACATGGAATGTAAGAAGTTTGAACTTCTTTCTCTGCGCATGCGCAAGATGGCGCGGCTCTGAAGACTCGGCTCCGGCGTCGAGAGGCCCCTTCGATGCTGGCGATGCCTCGATCGCCCGTTTAGCCGCTTGCTGCCCCCGGCCCGGTAGATCTTACCTTGGGCAGCCATATGAGATGTCTCTGGACTTTTTCATCCATATGGCTGCCGAGAACGAGGCCGGGTAGGCAAGCGGTGGATCTGCCATGTTTAGGCTCGGAGGTGGGGCGATGAGTCGGCGTTTTTTCCGGCCGCTTCTCGGCCGACTTGTCTTGCCGGCAGGCCTCTAGCCTCTGGCTCGTTTCCCGGCCCTCTTCTGAGCATGGACTCCGGACTTTCGGGTTTTAGCCCTTTGGGCTCCAGCCTCTGCAACGTGGACGACCTGGAGATAGCGGAGGTATTACATCTACCCTTATTGCCATCTGCCTCGCTGCCATGGTTTTCTGGCTTTCTCCCTGCTGCCGGACTGTGGACTTGGCAGCCTTCATATCCCCCAACCTCTCGGAGGGGCTTAGCCTTTGCATGGGCCGCCTCTTGGAGGGAGAGGTCTGGGGAGACCCAGCTTCTGGAGTGGTTAGGATTCCTCCCTAGCCATGTCTGGAGGTGGTTTTGGAGGACTGCGGGGAGATGATGGAGGCACCCCGGAGTTGTTCCCCTGCAACCAGTCTGTGACCGTGACTGTGTTAACATCACCCATGCCCCCCTCGGCCTTTTTGGGACTTCTATGGCCGTCTTTGGTCCTATTAGGACCTTTTGGGGGAGACAAGGGATTTATTTGGGGACAGAGGAAGACGGAGGAAGATGTGGCCAGCGACTGGAACGCCATTTCCCCTCACCCCCGGTTCCAGGATGTTTGGACTATGCACCGGACAGAATACCACCTAGACTGTCATTTGGTGCTAATTGCTGTTCCATTCTTTGTTTGCCCTCATTCTGGACTAGTACCATCTGTTATCATCCTGCCATTCGGAGATGGAGCCTCTATTTTGCCGATTCTTAGTCTCAGCTGCTACGCATTATACTTCTTATGAACTCTTGCGCCTGCGAGGTGCCCCCGCCTCGCAGGAATGGCCCTCCTCACTATCGAGGGCCGGCCTCCATGACGGGTCTTGGGACCCACAGAGGTGGCATGCGAAAAAGAAGAGCTTGTGGGGTTTTTTAGAGAGGAATTTTAAGGGTGGGAGGGTAAGGGCGGGTAATGGGGGTAACCCGTCGGGTAGGGGGCCAGTTCCTGCACATGCTCGCGGCGGTTTTTCTCTATCAGGTCCGGAGGTTATGGGGGAGAAGTGTGTTCCTATCTGTGAGGGTGGTTCGATCGACACGGTAAGTGGGAGAGGCAGGTATGGCGGAAGCGAGGGGTCATATCAAGTTCCGGGAGCGCGTGCTCGATGTCTGAAAGCGATCCCGCTCGACCCCTTGGCCCTCTCCCGTTCCCCGGATGGTCAGGATCCTCAGAGCTTGGGCCTTCGGCTGATGCTGTGCAATGCCCGGTCCGTGGTGAACAAAGCCCCCCTTGTTTGTGACCTTATACAGGGGGGTTCCGCGGACCTTATGGGCATTACGGAGACCTGGTTGGGCACTGAAGGGGGCGTGCCCCTTGTTGAGATGTGCCCGCCGGGTTTCCCTGCATTCCATCAGCCGAGGGCCCAGGGTAGGGGTGGGGGGGTGGCGGTTGTGATTAGAGAGAGTCTAGAGCTGAGGGAGACCACTGTACCTCAGATTGCCGGGTGCGAATCCTCTTGTGAGATGGGGTCGAGGTGTCAGATGGGTTTGCTGATCACGTACCTGGCTCCTTGCTGCATGACAGCTGCCCTGCCCGAGCTCCTGGAGGTGCTGGCTGGGGTGGCAGTTGAGACCCCCAGACTTTTAGTCATGGGGGACTTTAACTTGCCATCTTCCGGCTCGTCATCGACAGCAGCTCGGGAGTTCACGGCTTCCATGACAGCCTTGGACCTGACCCAAGTAGTTGATGGCCCTACTCACATTGGGGGTGGCACTCTGGACTTGATTTTTCTCTCTGGTCAGTGGTTGAGAGATCTGGACTTAAAGGAAATAGTCATTGAACCTTTGTCATGGTCAGATCACTCTCTTCTTCGCCTGGACTTTCTGACCGCCATTCACCACCGCAGGGAGGCGGAGCCGACACGTTGGTTCCGCCCCAGGTGCCTGATGGACCCGGATGGGTTCCGGACGGAGCTTGGGCCATTTCCTGAGGGTCTGGCTCACGCATCGGCTGAGGAACTTGTTGCGGCCTGGGAACGGGCCGCGGCGGGGGCCTTAGACCGTGTCGTGCCTTTGCGGCCTCTGACCCGGCGCAGGTCCCAACCGGCTCCTTGGTTCTCTGAGGAGCTGAGAGGGATGAAGCGCCGGAGAAGACGCCTAGAGAGTTCTTGGAGGTCTAGCCGTTCGGAAACTGATCGGACACTAGTGAAGTCCTATACTAGGACTTACCTAGTGGCATTGAGGGAAGCGAGGTGTAGCTACGCCTCCTCCCTCATTGCATCGGCAGATAACCGCCCAGCCGCCCTGTTTCGGGTGACTCGCTCCCTCTTACACCAGGGGGAGCGGGATGACCCGCTGCAGGGACGTGCTGAGGAGTTTAACGGTTATCTATACGATAAAATCGTTCAGCTTTGGGATGGTTTGGACCAAGATTGCGGTGATGCGGGTGAGATGCTCGAGGGTGGTCTTGGCGATATTGTCTGGGATGAGTTTGACCCTGTGGCTCCTGAGGACATGGACAGGTTGCTGGGTAGGCTGAATACCACCACATGTTTACTGGACCCGTGCCCCTCCTGGCTGGTGCTGGCCACTCAGGAGGTGACACGAGGCTGGCTCCAGGCGATTACGATCGCTTCTTTGGTGGAGGGTGTCTTCCCGGCCGCCTTGAAAGAGGCGGTGGTGAGGCCCCTCCTTAAGAAGCCTTCCCTGGACCCGGCTGTTTTAGGTAATTATCGTCCGGTCTCCAACCCGCTCATGCAAGGTTGTAGAGAGTATGGTGGCATATCAGTTCCCTTGCACCTGGATGAAACTGTCTATCTAGACCTGTTCCAGTCCGGTTTCCGGTCCGTTACAGCACGGAGACGGCTTTGGTCGCAGTGGATGATCTCTGGAGGGCCAGGGATAGGGGTTGTTCCTCTGCCCTGGTCCTATTAGATCTCTCAGCGGCTTTCGATACCATCGACCATGGTATCCTGCTGCGCCAGTTGGAGGGATTGGGAGTGGGAGGCACCGTTTATCGGTGGTTCTCCTCCTATCTCTCTGACCGGTCGCAGTCGGTGTTGACAGGGGGGCAGAGGTCGGCTCCGAGGCGCCTCACTTGTGGGGTGCCACAGGGGTCGATTCTCTCGCCCCTTCTGTTTAACATCTACATGAAGCCGCTGGGTGAGATCATCAGTGGTTTCGGTGTGAAGTACCAGCTGTATGCGGATGACACCCAGCTGTATTTTTCTACACCGGACCACCCCAACGAAGCTATCGAAGTGCTGTCCCGGTGTCTGGAGGCCGTACGGGTCTGGATGGGGAGAAACAGGCTCAAGCTCAATCCCGCCAAGACAGAGTGGCTGTGGATGCCGGCATCCCGGTACAGTCAGCTAAATCTGCGGCTGACCATCGGTGGCGAGTCAGTGGCCCCGATGGAAAGGGTTCGCAACTTAGGCATCCTCCTGGATGAACGGCTGTCTCTAGAAGATCATTTGACGGCCGTCTCCAGGAGAGCGTTCTACCAGGTTCGCCTGGTACGCCAGTTGCGCCCCTTTCTGGACCGGGATGCCCTATGCACGGTCACTCACGCACTCGTGACGTCTCGCCTGGATTACTGCAATGCTCTCTACATGGGGCTCCCCTTGAAAGGCATCCGGAGGCTACAGTTAGTCCAGAATGCGGCTGCGCGGGTGATAGATGGAGCCCCTCGTGGCTCCCGATAACACCCATCTCGCGAGGCTGCACTGGCTGCCTGTGGCCTTCGGTGCGCTTCAAGGTTTTGGTGACCACCTTTAAAGCGCTCCATGGCATTGGGCGGGTTATTACGGACTGCCTACTGCTACCGAATACCTCCCACCGACCCGTGCGCTCTCATAGAGAGGGTCTCCTCAGGGTGCCGTCAGCGAGGCAATGTCGTCTGGCGACGCCCAGGGGAAGAGCCTTCTCTGTGGGGGCTCCCACCCTTTGGAACGAACTACCCCCCGGACTCCGTCAGCTTCCGGACCTTCGGACCTTCCGCCGCGGGCTTAAAACATACTTATTTAATTGTGCAGGACTGAGCTAGATTTTAAATTTGGTTTTAATTGGGTTTTAATTGGATGTTTTAATTAACGGGCTTTTTGAATAAGTTTTTTAACTGTTTTTATACTGTATTTATATGTTTTTAAATGCCTGTAAACCGCCCTGAGTCCTTCGGGAGATAGGGCGGTATATAAATATGATTAAATAAATAAATAAATAAATAATAAATAAATAAATAAACATACACATGTGTTACACACACACATCACACACAGAAACTCAAAGGTGAAAGATGAAATGAAACAACTACAAATTGACATGCTAGGCATCAATAAATTTAGATAGACTAGAGTAAGATACTTTCAATCAGAAGATCACACTGTTTACTGTTCAGATCATGAAAAAGAGTAATGTTATTGTTTTATAGGTATAATGAGTATAGCAGGAATTGTCCTTGGCTAGAAAGCGTCACCTGCAAAGTCATGGAATCTATCATCAACCAATCCATTACCTCACACTTAGAAACTAACAACCTACTCTCCAACAAACAATTTGGTTTCAGGAAACAGTTATCATGTAACTTACAACTTCTCCACTGCAAAAACATATGGACTTCAAATCTAGATCAAGGCAAATCAATAGATGCAATCTACATAGACTTCCGCAAAGCTTTTGACTCAGTAGTACACGATAAACTTCTCCTTAAACTAACATCCTATGGCATCTCAGGACCCCTCCACAAATGGATATCTGCTTTTCTGTCTAACAGACAACAAGTGGTCAAAATCGGCAATGCTTTATCAAATCCTGTTCCTGTCAAGAGTGGCGTTCCTCAAGGCAGCGTCCTTGGACCAACACTCTTTATTCTATACATTAATGATCTTTGTGACCATATCTCAAGTAATTGTGTTCTCTTTGCTGACGATGTCAAACTATTTAACACCACAGATAACACTTCTATAATTCAAAACGACCTTGACCATCTAACTGCTTGGTCTAAAAATTGGCAGCTCCAAATTTCAACCAGCAAATGCTCAGTCTTACATATAGGAAAAAAGAACCCTAAAACTAAGTACATACTAGATGGACATTACCTTACAGACGACCCCCATCCCGTTAAAGACCTTGGAGTCTTCATGTCAAATGATCTAAGTGCCAAAGCCCACTGCAACTACATAGCAAAAAAAGCTCTAAGAGTTGTAAACCTAATTTTGCGTAGCTTCTTTTCCAAAAACACCACACTACTAACCACAGCATATAAAACATTTGCTAGACCAATTCTAGAATACAGCTCACCTGTTTGGAACCCTCACCACATCTCTGATATCAATACAATTGAACGTGTCCAGAAATATTTTACAAGAAGAGTTCTCCATTCCTCTGAAAACAACAAAATACCTTATCCCACTAGACTTGAAATCCTAGGCTTAGAAAACTTGGAACTCCGTCGCCTTCGACAAGACCTAAGTTTAACTCACAGAATCATCTATTGTAATGTCCTTCCTGTCAAAGACTACTTCAACTTTAATTGCAATAATACAAGGGCAACCAATAGATTTAAACTTAATGTAAACCGCTTTAATCTAGATTGCAGAAAATATGACTTCTGCAACAGAATCATCAGTGCTTGGAATACTTTACCTGACTCTGTGGTCTCTTCCCATAATCCTAAAAGCTTTAACCAAAAACTTTCTACTATTGACCTCACCCCATTCCTAAGAGGACCATAAGGGGCATGCATAAGCGCACAAACGTGCCTACCGTTCCTGTCCTATTGTTTTTCTTTTCTTCTTCCTATATATGTTTATATGTGTATATACTATATAATCTTTTTGTATGATGTTGTGACAAAATAAATAAAATAAAATAAAATAAAAAGCAAAAACTGACCGAATAATGTCAGTTAGATTTTGTGGAATGCTGGTCATTCAAGTTCGTGCTCCAATCACTGTTGCAAACGAAGAGAAGGTTGATGAGTTTCAAGTTCAATTTGAAATCAACAAAAAATGTAAGCAAGATGTGCTGCTTGTTGACTGAAAACTGGAATACCAAAGTTGAAAACAGGTTAAGGATGGATGTGAAAGAAGACTGCCAAAAAATGAAGAAAGGGGAGAAGAAAACTGCATGTCAGAAATGGTTAAGAAGAGAGAAGACGCCAAGGCCAAGAAAGACAAAACTCTCAGAAAGAAACTTAAGAAAAAGCTATTAGGAAAAACAACAACAGCAACAAAAAACAACAACAATATTACCACAACATGTATAAAGACTTGAGATAGAAATAGACATGGAAAAACAAGTATGGAATGAGTATGTTGAAACAGTTTGCAATAGAGATGTCAAAATCCAAGATACCTTAGAAGATATTTTTAGAAGATAAACAAAAATCCTCTAGCACTCCAGTCTTTACCAAATTGGAATGCTACAGAATTTAATTTAATTTATTAAATTTACTTGCTGCCCATCTCATTTCACAGTGACTCTGGGCTAGTTCAGAGTGATTCTAGGCTGATGGAATACCTGAATTATAGCAAGCAACAGAAGAATTACTAAACTAAACTAAAATTCTAATCAAGCTATTTCAGCAGACCTTGACACAATGGCTAACTGATTGGAAGAGGTCAATCTGCATTTAAAATTTTAAAAAGGAGACTTAAGAGCAGGGGTGAAATGCTTCTGGTTAGGACTGGATCGGACGATCCAATAGTGATCGTCCCAGTTGGTTCAGCAATCTGGTAGCAATCATGCAGCGAAGCTCTGCCAACCCACCTGGGTATCATTACTTCCTGGTTTTAACCAGTAAGTAACATTTTACCTTCTGCACATGCACAGTTTTTGCGCATGCACAGAAGATCCACTGGTGAAGAAGCGCTCCCCTCTCAGCACCTCTCAGCTGAGGGGGAGAGGGATAGGTGTGCAAGACTACTCAGAGGGACATTACGAAGCTTGCTCGCCTTTTGGGTCTGGCGCGTTTGGCTTCCACACAGCCTTTGGGTGACTGCCGCCCACTTGCCTTCCCCGCTGCCTGCATCCAGCCCATGACGGGGGATGTGCCACTTCCAGGCCAGGCTGCCCACCCTCCCAGAGGACTTTCTTCCTTCTCCTGCAGCAGCCGCTGGAGCAGAAACTGCTGCTCTGTTAAGGTGCGCATGGGCAGCCCCGGGAGGGCAGGCAGATGTAAGGCTGATCTGGCAATTGGGAAGGGAGACCCGCTGTGCTTGGCCAAAGAAAAGCCGCCTTGGGGGAACTGGCGAGGCTCGCTTAGCTTCCACAGGGTGTTTGAGTGACTATTGCCTGCTTGCCTTCCCCTCCACTTCGGGTCCCGCTGCTTGCATCCATCCAATGACGGGGAATGCGTCCAGTGCATCCCACCCCACTACTCCCCCGACTCCACCCCCCACCATGCAACCGGCACACAGCCCCAGCTATACCTCATCAGGACTAGCAAGCACATCTATTTATTTGTGCAGGACTGGACTAGAATTTTAATTTTTAAATTTAATTTTAATGGGGTTTTATTATTTTAATTGTAATTTTAAATTTTGGCCTATTTAAATAAGTTTTTTAATTAGTATTTTATTTTGTATTATATTTGTATTTTTATCGGGCTGTAAACCACCCTGAGTCCTTCGGGAGATAGGGCGGTATAAAAATTTGATTAAATAAATAAATAAATAATAAATAAGCCTTAATTAATCCTGATTACTCCTGGCAAGTTGCCCTGAGTAATCCTGGGCAGCTTGGGTTGCTCCCGATCAGGCTTGGGGCCTCTGAGCAGGTGTGGAAGTGGCCAGTGCCAACCTGAGCACCTGCTGTTTCCTGTCCGCCTCTCAGCTGAGAGGCGGTAGGGAGCAGGTAGTAACAAGGAGATCTGAGGTCTCGGCAGCGGTCCCGGAAGCAGCAAGCAGGAGTGGGAGACACCAGTGAGCGACAGGATGCAGGATGCAGTAAGTGGAGCCAGGGTGAGGCTTCCTTGGTGGCTGGAATGTGGGCGGTTAGCTCTGTAAGCTGCTGTCCCCACCAGAATGAGAGCCCCCATGTAGCAGGGCTGACGAGAGAGAGGAAAGAGAAAGAAAGGAAGGAAAAAAGGGAGAGAGAGAGAAAAGAAAGAAAGAGTGACGTGAGTGATGTCATGTTGGTCCCGCCCACCCAGTCACACCCACCCACCCCAAGCCACGTCCACCAAGCCACGCCCACTGGACCGGTGGCAAAAAAATTTAGATTTCACCCCTGCTTAAGAGAGTGACCAAGCTATTATACAGTAGAATACAAATTAGAATCCTACATGGTAAAAAATGCAAATTGTTCAAGCTGGTTTTAGAAAAGATTAAGGAACATGATAAATTTTTGCTGATAGATAATTAATAAAACCAAACAACACCAAAAAGAAGACACTACGTGCTTTATTGATCACAGGAAGACTTGATTGTGTCAGTCATTTCAAGCTGTGCTCAGAAAATGGAAATCTTAAAAAATCTTACTGTACCCATGATAAATTTATGTATAGATCAGGAAGCCACAATATAGAGGTGAAACATACTGGTTCCAGGTTGGCAAAGAAGTACAATAAGGCAATATATTCTCCCCTTCTTTATTCAAACTGTATGCCAAATACATATTAAGCAAAGCTGGATAAGGAGAAGATGAACAGGGTTTTAAAGGTGGAAGAAAACATTATTTTGATAACCAGAAATACAAGCCACCTGCAAACTTTAATAACAAACATCAAGAAGCAAAATTTAAAAAGGGACTAAAATTAAATGCAAAGAAGACTAGACTAATAACAACAGATATTACAACCACTTTTAGAATCAACTATCAACATTAAAGGAAAAAGCAGTTGAGAACTACACTTCAGACACTTGGTAAAGCAGCCATGAAGGCCTTAGAAATGATATTCACTGTCATGTGTTTCTACATACAAAGATTAGATTTGTGTAAGTCCTAGTATTCCCTGTGTCAGTCTATGGGGGTGGAAATGGAATCAGGATAGCAGCAGTATTGACACTTCAAGCTTTGGTGTTACAAAACACTCCTAACGGCCTTGGTGTCAGGGTTCAAGTAACAGACCCAAAGCAATCAAAACTCTGAGGCCTAGTGTTTCCTCAAAGCATAATTTTATTTGGATGTTATATTGGCACAGATGGTGAAAACCCGACTCTGAAGGACCCTGGGTTTTTCCCACCCAAATCAAAACCCAAAGTTCTTGTCCCCCAGGTCACATGTCCATCACATGGTCCAATCAGGTTACAATCCCAGCTCTGTCTGGCTTTGGTCCATACCCTTCCAACACCTGGTAGAATGGTAGAATAGCCAACACCTTGGCTTCTATGGGAAAGAATGTTATTTTGACTACACATCCCCCCAGCTATCTCTACCTCGCCCCCCTCACATTCCCACAACTCTACCTGGCCTCACTGTGGCAGCCCTGAAGATGCTCCCCAAAAATGGCTTCAGGGCTGACACTTGGCTCTTCTGAACTGCTGATAAAATGAATAAATGGACAAATTGGACAAATGAAGCCAGAGTTCTTATTTTAGGTACAAATGACCAGATTCAAATTATACTACATTGGACACATTATGTGAACACTTAGCTCTCTGAAAAATACTATAATGCTGGGAAAAATGGAAAGAGAAAAAGAGAATAAGTACCAACAAGGTGGATGAACTTAGTTATAGTGGCAATCGGTGCACTATTGGAAGAGCATTTTTGCTAGGACTCAAAAATGACCTGATGACATATAATCAAGTGTAATCAATCTCCTTTTTTGTTTCTTTATTAAAAACAAGAAAAGATCTGTTTCTGCTCTGTTTGAGAAGCATTGAAAGTGGAGTGGATCCTGGCATTTAGTGTGATTTCAGTCTCTTATTCTAGCTCACTGTTAATGCGCCATTTTACTGTTTCATTTATTTGAACTTGTGCTAAACCAGCACTTGACGTTAAAGGATCACTAGAACAGCACTACCATCTCTAGCTGTTCATGGATACAATAAAGAAAGAAGACACACAAGGCTAATACAGGATCAGAAGAGAAGATGTATGCTTGTATCAACTTGAAATATCTAATAGGTCTGATCTTATCCGTTACTGATCACCCAATTTCATCTCTGATGTAACAGATGATTATGAACTGAAACTTTCCATATTTTTGTAGTTTCCCTTGGATGTACTTGATTTAATTTGGGAAACATTATTTTAACACCACTCTAGGTGGTCTTTCTGATGGGTTGAAATGAAAGAAAGACATAAGGACATGGCAGAAAAAGCTTTGCTCAGACAGATTTGTAACAGCTCAGTGTAATCTAGCTTTTAAAATTTCCTTTTCTTTAATGGAAAAACTTAAATTATTTCCAAACAAATATTTTGTTAATATAAAGACTGTCTAGCTGAGCATGGTGTTGGAAGAAATATCCATCTGGGTTCAGTTCCAAGTGGAGACAAAGTCACTGGAAACATGGAGACTGCTTGGAAAGATGGTTTAATGGTGGTCAGGATCACATGGCTTGAGATCCTGAACAGAAAAGGGCTGAGATCCTGTGTGCTCCCTGGTTTTATGCTTTTTCTGAGCTTTGAATTTTCTGGGGCACAGGAAGAGTACCCTGATTGGTTGTCAGACTCTCAGGGGGTGGGAGTCTTAGCTAGCCTTGCTGGCTGATGTAATCTTCCCAGGTGCCATGTGGTGAGTTTCAGTTCCTAGATGGGTTCTATTATGATGCAGATGATGGCCCATTAACAAAGGTGGGGGGAATGAGTTTCTACCTCTGACCCATTGACAAAGGTGGGGGGTGGCAGGAAGTTGCAGGGAGCTGCTTTGTCTTTAAAACATGTTTCTCCATTTCTCATCCAGGGAAATATATTTTGCCTTTTTAAATATTTTCTAAAATATTTCATTCTTCTAGGAGGGGGGTGGGTGCTAAATTCCTACAATCCCTACTTTTTTTTTTCCCCCTAAAAGTTTTGAAACATGCTCTTGGCAAAAATTAAAATTGATCAAATCAGGGAGGCTTGATGGGTGCTTTTAATTTTTCTGATAAAAAGGAAGCCATTGATAGAGACAACAGAAAAAAGATTCCTTCGGTGGCTCCCAAAAGCTTTCAACCATGAAGGTCTAGCAGCCAGGGCAAAAGTTCTGGTAAGAATTTTACAGCATCCAATTTTCTATGGCAATTAATTCCAGCTGTTAGATATCACTTTCTGAGAGCTTCCAGTCAGGTTTCAAGCAAGCACACATCCCAAAATTTTCACAGCCATGGTTTTCCTTTAAATTACAGGCCGCCCATTTCCAAGGGTTGGTTACTGAACCTGCCCTAGCTCTTACTTTAGTCTATCCAAGATTTTTTTTTTCCAGTCGAAATTGAGGTTAATCAGTGTGCAATCCAGGCTTTTTTCCTTTCTTAACAAAATAAATTACACAATGAGCCCTGGGACTTCTACTCATGAGACCACCAGTGCAACATATCTTGCTTTACTGGGCAACTGGGCAGCATCATTTGTGAGTCATAGTCAGGGCTTGGGTTTTGGATATCACTTTTTCTGCTATCTCTTCAAGAGAGGAATTGCCTGAGGGGAATGCCCCTCCCCCATGGAATTAGCAGGGAGATCTGACTCCTTGGGCTTTTAGTGCCACAGAGCAAAAATCAACCTAGAAGTCTTGTGTGGAGGTAAGTGAAGGGAATAGTTTCAGTCTAATTCTGAATGGTGTGTCTCTCTGTGTGTGCCTGTGTATGCAGCTACCTTTACAATTCAGGCAATACAAACATTTTGGACAGATTTCCCTCCTACCAGACAAAAATCTAACGTGTTCAGAACTTGCTGTGGTAGCCACTCAAATACAATCCTTACATGAATACTTTAGACTGATTACAATATAAATGAGACAAGACAGAAAACATTACAATGAATTTCCACCCTCCCCCATAGTCTTTCCAGTTGTCTTCTGGGAATTGAAAAGAGTCTTTTAGTCTTTACTTGTACATCTCAGGGTCCTTTTTTTCATGTCTGCTGGGTAGCATGCTTGGTAATAAGGCTGGTTAGTCAGGTTTGGAAAGGTCTGCTCCAATCTGGTTGCTGTGATGACTTTCAGTGGGGGCTGGATTCAAACTCAATTCCTGGCTCCAACAAATGGAAGGTCTCCTCTGGGGGCAGCATCTGGAACCATGTGCTCTGCTTCCACAGTTGCAGAGTCATCTTTTCAGGGCTGAAAGACATTAGAACAGGATCTCCTCCCCACTTTTGTGGGTAATCTTCTCAGGAAAGGCATTGTAACAGGATTAAAGGGGGGGGGTAGATATCTTGCAGGCAGAGTTTGAAAAGAAACAACACATCAATATTGCAGTTACTAAAAGATAATGCAGTTTCAACAAAATGGAGACACAACTAATGAGAAAGAAAAAAACTTCACATACTTCAGGAAGAGGATGAACAGGTAAAATCATTTAAACACACAGTAAATGCAAGACTGAATTTTTTTTTTCTCTTGTAAGTGAACTTAAAACGTTTCCTCATAAACTTATCTTGTAAGTGAACTTAAAATGTTTCCTTATAAACTTGAGTTGTTACTTTAAGATAAAGAGGAGGAGAAAAAAGCAGAAATGAAAAGTTCTGTACCCTATTCCCGGTGGCCACACGAAAACAGGGCAAAGGCTTTTTCTTTCCTTTTTCTCTCTCTCTCTTTTCCCCATTTTCATTGTTTCATTGTTTTGTTTTTGTTTTTCCCTAACAATTTAAAATTCTTGTCTCTAGAGATCAGATACATTTTAGTTACAATTACCTCAAGGGCCCACAAAGACAGACATACACACATAAAAATCAAGGAGGACAAAGAGAGGAAAACAAAACTCTGAGATTTACAAAAAAACTCTGTTTGTAACAATCCACAAGTAACGCTGCTTCATCGTACTAAAAAATTTTTACTTTCACTTTTAGACGCCATTTTAAAAGTCAATTAATCAAAGACAAAGAAAGGTTTCAAGTTTCAAAAAGGGAGTCGGTACTTGCCGTGCTGATTCTGCATCAAAGATCGAACGCTTGTGAAATTCCCGTCTGCTTGGAATATCAATCAATTTAATAAGTCCTCTAGAGCAGAAGCGACATTCCTCTCCTTTTTCCTGATAAAAACAGGAGCGTGCTGAAGTTGGAGGGAGTGGAATTCGGTGGGGTCATAAATCCAGGAAAATTTGCTCTTGAGAGCAAACCCCCTGTCAGACCTGCCACTCTTCCACAACTCTTGATAACCTCTTTCACCCAGAGATTATGCTAAGCTCAGTGAACAGTGATTTTTTTTCTGTTTCACTGACTTTTACAATCTTCTAACACGGAGTGCTCTGTTAGAGCACCCAGCAGGAGGGTGACGTCACTGGAGCCTTTTTTTATACTGAAAGGAGGGAAGGAGAGTTATTAAGTTTGAATTCCTGATTCTTTTGAAGACAGAATGGCAGCTAAATCTTTAAAGCCTTCTGGAAGAAGGGGATCTGAACCAAGTCTTGAGGAAATATTGAAAGAACAATTAAAACTTTCTGAAGATAGGCAAAAAGAGATGATGGAGAATTTTAATGCAAAAATAAGAGAAGATATTCTTATGGCAGTTCAAGGACTGAGTAAAAAAATTGAAGGATTGGAAGTGGAAATGCAACAGATCTCTCAGTCAAATAAGCATTTAGAAGACGAAATGAAAGGTGTTCAGAAAAAAGTGGATCAAAATGAAGATCAGGTTGTGATATTACAATATAAACTTATGGAAGGAGCTCTTAGAATTCGTGGTATGCAAGAAGAACGTGGAGAAGACTTAAGAAAAATTATATCAGAAGCATTGGCTGAATTTATTGAAGTGGACCCCCAAGAGGTAGCTTACCAAATTGATAAAATATATAGAGTTAATTCTTGGATTGCAAGACAGAGGAAGCTTCCTCGGGACATTGTGGTTTATTTTGTGAAAAGGACTATGAGAAATCAAATTCTGCAAGTTTCATATCAGACAACTTTAAAAATTGGAGAACAGGAGTTGAAGGTGTTGAAAGAGATTCCTTCAAAGATGTTAAGAGACAGGAAGGAATTTGCTTTTTTTACACAAGAACTTAAAAAACATCAGATTCAATTCAGATGGGAGGTGCCAGTTGGACTGACACTATTCTATCAAGGAAGGAGATATAGAATTGACACTGTTTTAAAGGCAAAGGATTTTCTTTCTACAGTTTTGAAAGTCGAAATAGAAGTGATAGAAAACTTCAAGAGACTCAAGAAGGCGTGGTGATCCAAGAGCCTTTATTGCTGCCAGTATTAGAGGAACCACAAGAGCAAAGGGTGACAAGAGGAGCCCTTAAGCGTAAAGAAGAGCAACAGTCTCAAAGTAAAAGTCAGGATCCCATTATGGAAGCTGTGGGAGGAGCTAGATGGAAGATACCGGAGGAGGAGCTTCCGTTGTCTGCTTCAAAGCTTCAGGAGGCCAGTAATGGCAAATAGAATCTTGTCATGGAATGTTAATGGCTTGAATTCAGCTCAGAAAAGAAGGAAAATATTTCACTACTTGAAACAATTTAAAAATGATGTGATTTGTTTGCAAGAGACACATATAAAATTATCAGACCAAAAATATTTAATTAATTCAAAATTGGGTAACCATTTTGTTGCATCAGCTTTGGAAAAGAAGCATGGAATTGTTGTATATATCAGGAAGGATATACCAGCTAAGCTAATTGAGGCAGATATTCAAGGAAGATTTATTGCTATTGAACTGGTGATAGATGCAAAAAAGACTTTGTTGATAGGTATTTATGCACCTAATCAGCAACAAGAAAAGTTTTACAAAATGTTACATGAGAGGTTGACCCTCTGGGATTATAGTTCGTTTATTTTATTAGGAGACTGGAATGGAGTAATTGATACAAGAAGGGATAAGAGAACCTCCTCCAAGAAGATACCTATACATGCAAAATTACCAAAATCCTTTTTTGAAATGATGGAAGACTTTGAGTTTAGAGATATATGGAGGTTACGGAATCCAGATGAGAGAGATTTTACTTTTTTTTCTGATAGGCATCAATCTTTTTCACGCATTGATTTTATTTTAATTTCTAATGACTTGCTTTCTAGGGTGAAGAAAACGAAGATATTTCCGAGGTGTTTAACTGACCATAGCCCAGTATGGATGGAATTATTACAAGGGAAAAAAGGTGGTAGAACATGGAGGTTGAATGAAAATCTGTTTAGATATGAGGATAATGTAACTTATTGTAAGAAACAGTTAAAAGAATTTTTTGATTTTAATATGTACAAAGGGACACCTATAGGAACTGTGTGGGAAGCAAGCAAAGCATTTATTAGAGGGATATTGATTTACTTGGACAATAGGCAAAGGAACAATAAACAAAGGCAGCGTAGATATTTGGAAGAAGAAATTCAAAGGAAGCAACAGTTATTAATTCAAAACCCACAAGATCACAAACTTAAAGAGGCTATAAAAATATTACAGAGTCAATTTAATATGTTAATGGCAGACCAGGTGGCAACGAATATACAATATGCTAAACATAATACCTTTTGTAATGCAAATAAACCTGGGAGATGGTTGGCATATAATTTAAGGAAGAAACAGAAAGCACGTGTCATGCAAAAAATAGAATATAAAGGTAAAGAGATATACCAACAGGATAAAATTAAAAAGGCATTCTCAGAATTTTATACTGCACTATATGCAAAAGACAAAATATTGGATAGGGACATTTATGATTATTTGAAAGATTATAAGGTTAATATTCTAACATTAGAACAGAGGAGGAGCTGAATCGGCGATAGCTACTGGAGAAATAGTGGAGGCAATTAAACAATTAAAATGGGAAAACCCTGGTACAGATGGTCTTACAGCAACTTATTATAAAAAAACACAGGATGAAATATTAGGCCCACTTAAAGAATTATTTAATCAGATACAATTAGGAGTGGGAATACCCCCGTCATGGAAAACATCTTTTATTTCACTAATACCGAAAGAGGAGCAAGACTGCTCTAAACCTGGTAACTACAGGCCGATTTCACTTTTAAATAATGATTATAAGATTTTGGTAAAATAATAGCAAATAGATTAATGTTAGTTTTACAACAAAGAATTCATACTGATCAATCTGGTTTTATAAAAGGGAGGCAGATGAGGAATAATGTTAGACAGATTATTAATATATTGGAATATTTGGAAAAGAAGAATACTTCAGCGGCACTTATTTTTTTGGATGCAGAGAAAGCCTTTGATCGATTGCATTGGGATTTTTTATTTAAATTAATAGAGAAAATGCAATTTGGAGACTGTTTTATTAGAATAATTAAAGCGATTTATGGAGAGCAAACAGCACAGATTATAGTAAATGGTAGTTTGACAGAAGTTATTAAGATTATGAAGGAACAAGACAGGGATGTCCCTTATCACCATTATTGTTTGTTTTGACTCTGGAACCATTATTAGATAAAATACGAGAATTAATGAAAATAGAGGGAATTAAGATTAGACAATATGAGTACAAAGTTAGAGCTTTTGCAGATGATGTAGTGGTTACGTTAACGAATCCTATAAATTCAAGTAGATTTTTGTTGGAAGTAATTGATAAATATGGAAAGGTATCAGGATTTAAAATAAATCAGAATAAAACAAAAGTGATAATTAAAAATATGTCTATACAACAGAAACAAAAACTAGAGGAAATGACAGGATTTGAGGTAGTAAAAAAGGTTAAATATTTAGGGGACTATATTAGCTCATCGAACAAGAAACTTTATAAGAATAATTATGACTTGCTATGGCAAAAAGTTCAGAATGATATGAGTGGCTGGAAGAAATTGCAGTTATCCCTATTGGGAAGGATGAATGTGTTACCTAGATTTTTGTTTCTGTTCCAGATGATACCTATAATTAAAAAGGATAAAAATTTGGAAGATTGGCAGAGTGGGATTAATAAATTTATATGGCAGGGTAAAAAGGCGAGGGTTAAAATGAAAATAATACAGGACTCACGGGAAAGAGGTGGTTTAAGAATGCCTAACTTTAAACTATATTATGAAGCAGTAACCCTTTCAGTAATAAGTGACTGGTTTAACTTAACAGAGGAAAGAATTTTGAATATAGAAGGTTATGACTTGTTATATGGATGGCATGCGTACTTATTTTATGGTAATAAAGTGGATAGGGCTTTTAAGAATCATGTGTTGAGAAGTGCTCTTTATGGTCTGGAAAAATATTCCTATAAATTAGATTACAAGATTCCTATATGGGCGAGCCCTAGACATGCAATAGAGAATATAAATATAGAACAGAAACAGGAAATGATTACATATAAAGAACTTTTGTATGCTGAAGGAGGTAGATTGCAATTAAAATCATTACAGGTATTAAATGAAGAAGGAGGAATTATACTTGGTTTCAATATGGGCAAATAAGTGCTAGATGGAAAGAAGATCAAAAATTGGTATAATGCAAAGGAGGAAAATTTAATAAAGCAAATTAGAAATCAGACCCAGGAGCATATAAAGAGATTGTATAATGTGTTGCTTGAAATAGATTCGGAAAAGGATTTGGTAAAGGATTGTATGATAAAATGGGCACAGAATATTCAGGAACCAATAATGTTGGAAACATGGGAGAAAATCTGGGTTAGAAATGTTAAGTTTACACAAGCACAGAATTTAAGGGAAAATTTTTATAAGATGTTTTATAGATGGCACTTAGATCCCAAAAAATTATCATGTATGTATCCTAATATCCAAGCGAAATGTTGGAGGTGTGATTGTGATGATGCTACATATTTTCATATTTGGTGGACTTGCAAGAAAATTAAGGTCTTTTGGATAAGAATTTGGTGGATTATTCAAAATGTACTGAAGAAGAAGATAAAGTTCCTGCCACAATTTTTCCTTTTGGGAATTATAATGGATTGTACAGGGATTGAGACTAAATTGATTCTGAACTTAATAACAGCAGCAAGACTATTGATTGGACAATACTGGAAGAAAGAAGAGATACCTACAATAGAAGAATGGATATTGAAAGTTATTAATTTGACTGAGATGGCTAAAATCTCAGCGTTTTTAAAAGACAATACGCAGGAAAGATATTTAATTGAATGGAAAAAATGGATTGATTATCTACAAAACAGATATCAGATTAAGAAATATCAGATTGCCTTTGAATAATTAGAAAGTTATTTTATGTAATGGGGAGGGGGTTGGGAGACGAAAAGCTTTGGATGTGGTTATTTGGATTGGAAGGGAAAATTTTATTCTATGTTTGGTTTATGTATAACTTTACCTTGTGATTGACCCGGGAAGCCGGGGGGTGGGGGAGGGAGGGGGGCGTTTTGTTTTGTTTTTTTTTTTGGGAGGGAGGGGGAAAAAAGGGGGAAAAATGTTTTTGTTTTTTTTAAAAAACTCTTTCAATAAAAAAAAAAAAACTCTGAGATTTACATACACACTGATCATTCCCGCCATAAATCTCAGTTAAATTAGGGAAGGCACAAATCTTAACAGACAGACCACGTGGTTCCATAGAAGACAGAGAAAGAGACAAACAAGCAAACAAAACAAACAAAAACCCAAACATTCCCATTTATATATTTCTCTTTTCTTTTAAGTACCTTTATTTAGCCAAATTTGTCTTCCTGGTGTTATCTCTTAGCAAAGCCCATTTTTTTACACAATTTCTTCAATTTCTATTCTTGCATGCCAGTCAACACTGGCACCTGCCTGGCGTCCCAGGCCCCAAGCATGTCTCTCAGGGGATTTCCCTCTACCCTCGAGCTTACGCTTCCCATGATCCTCGGAATGTGAGGCTCACTTTGTCGTAGCCGGGCACTCCCGCAGTTTCGGAAAAAAAAGGTATCCGCGAAGGACTCCGACTCCCTTCTGTCGAAGTATGGGCCCCTTCCTTAAGGGAACTCTTATTTGAAGATCACCAATAAAAAAAAATAGTGATCCCGGAGGACCTTGCTGCCCCTACAGCAGGTACGAGCACCTCCTCTCACTCTACATGCACCACTTTAGGCTTTGCTTTCTTTTTTAGATACACCAATAGTTCCTATATATTTCTTTTTCCCCCTTCACACTTCTTTTCCTTTCACTCAGCTTCCGTTCCTTGAAAACACAAAGTTCCACATTTGGCTTCCCCCCCTTGCTTTCTCTAGCCTACTGGTCACGGCTTGGTGGAGCTAGCAGTAGGCAGAGGGGCGGCTAGAGGTTGCTCAAAGAGGTGGAATCAGACTGTTTCCTTAGGTGGAATCCCAAACACACAATTCCTCCTTCCCTTACAGAAGGTCCTGTGATCTGGCAAAACCCCCATGCTCTCCAGACTTTTGGTCTTTCTGCGGTTAGGAAATGCACAGAGAAAGCAAGATCCAGCTGTGATCGGGAGAAGGGCTCTCTCATTCACACACATGCAGGCATACACATATTTCCCATGCTTTTCCATGCTTTAAAATTAAAATTTAGAGGTACTCACCTTCTTTCCAAGCAGCCTTTGAGCTCAACACTCAAAACCCCTTTAAAACCTAGTTCCAAATGGCCAAGGTCCAGGAAAACTTACCCACAGACTCAATGGGTCTGCTGCTAGCAAGGGAGGCTTACCTGGGCCAGGTCCATTGGTTAGGTTAGCTTGGAGTCCCATCTGTGGGTGCCAATTGTTGGAAGAAATATCCATCTGGGTTCAGTTCCAAGTGGGGACAAAGACACTGGAAACATGGAGACTGCTTGGAAAGATGGTTTAATGGTGGTCAAGATCACATGGCTTGAGATCCTGAACAGAAAAGGGCTGAGATCCTGTGTGCTCCCTGGTTTTATGCTTTTTCTGAGCTTTGAACTTTCTGGGGCACAGGAAGAGTACCCTGATTGGTTGTCAGACTCTCAGGGGGTGGGAGTCTTAGCTAGCCTTGCTGGCTGATGTAATCTTCCCAGGTGCCATGTGGTGAGTTTCAGTTCCTAGATGGGTTCTATTATGATGCAGATGATGGCCCATTAACAAAGGTGGGGGGAATGAGTTTCTACCTCTGACCCATTGACAAAGGTGGGGGGTGGCAGGAAGTTGCAGGGAGCTGCTTTGTCTTTAAAACATGTTTCTCCATTTCTCATCCAGGGAAATATATTTTGCCTTTTTAAATATTTTCTAAAATATTTCATTCTTCTAGGAGGGGGGTGGGTGCTAAATTCCTACAATGGTCTACTTTTTCTTGATCAAGGATGAAGCTCAAACATCAAATTGGTTTTAAAGACAGATTCTTTTTTTTTCTTTGAATTCTTAAAAATATTAAAAATCTTGCCTAATGAAGAAGTCTTGACAATGTTTTTGAAACATCATATTTACCTAATAAAAAATTGACATAATGTAGCTAAAGCTTATGGCTTTAATGATAAATTTACTTGATGCATTATGCAGCATGACATAATGTAAAGCCTGAAAAAATTCTGTAATAAAAGAGAAAATAAAGTCCACTGATTAGATATGTCATCAATGATAACTATTTCCAAATATTTTTCTCCTTTTCCTTTTCTTTTCTTGATTTTTAAATTCTGTATAAATGGTTGCATTGTTAATTCTTAATTCAACTAAAATGGCTGTCGATATGTATATAAGAGAAGATAAATTCCATATTTGGTTTTTCATTTTACTTACACATATATTATATTGCTGACATTATTAGGATGGTTTGTTTAAAGAGTACTTAAGGAATTTTTTTAAAAATGAAAGGATCAGAGAGAGAAAGAATAAATTTATAGCCTATAATTTTCTGTATTTCATGTCCTCTCCTTGACTAGTAAATCACAGATTAGATCCTTGTCTATTTGACCCTTGTTTTCTAGCAAAGCAAGAATGTCTAAAAATCTCACAGCTGGTCATGCAGAATAAATCAAACCATGGAATCACAACATCCAGCTGGACTGATCAACCATTCTCAGGAATGAGTCCTCATTACTTGTTAATTCTTAATTCAACTAAAATGGCTGTCGATATGTATATAAGAGAAGATAAATTCCATATTTGGTTTTTCATTTTACTTACACATATATTATATTGCTGACATTATTAGGATGGTTTGTTTAAAGAGTACTTAAGGAATTTTTAAAAAAATGAAAGGATCAGAGAGAGAAAGAATAAATTTATAGCCTATGATTTTCTGTATTTCATGTCCTCTCCTTGACTAGTAAACCACAGATTAGATCCTTGTCTATTTGACCCTTGTTTTCTAGCAAAGCAAGAATGTCTAAAAATCTCACAGCTGGTCATGCAGAATAAATCAAACCGTGGAATCACAACATCCAGCTGGACTGATCAACCATTCTCAGGAATGAGTCCTCATTATTTTAACATTATGACCTTTCAATTTTACTACTACCTCCCAGTCAAAAGGCTGCATCTCCAAATGTGCTTTTTCATGGAAATATTTTCAAATATTTCTGATCAAAGTGCAGAGATCTGTAAACATTATTTCAATTATTTCTGATTCTGACACAATTACTATAGTTTGTTTAGTCAGAAAAGCATTATCTGTACCAAAGAGAAAGAATCTCTGGACTTGAGGAACGCTTTGATAAGTTCAAAGTCTCTTGGAAGAAAAAGATAACTAAAAAACAAAAGGAATGAAATAATTGGTTGCAGAAAATACAGATAAAGTATCTTAGAAAAGGGAATGGCTGACTGAGTGGACATTAAATGAATTGAGGTGAAGACTGTTCCAAATCTCAAAATAAGCTTGTAGCATCTTAAAAGGCAAAGATAAAAGTGTCACAATATTTACTTTAGCAGATTAGGTCCTATTTTACCTTTTGCAAAACACATGGCATCCTACCTAATGAGTTAACTCTTTCACTATTCTCAGTGAAATATATTCTCTTACAAATGTGCCATAGATGCAGTGATATAATTGTGTTTAACATGCACAGTATATATGTTTGTGTATGTAGGCATTTGCTCAGATGCAACATTTGGCACTTGTATTCAGAATGGTTATTAACTTTTTTTCCCCCCTTCAAGGAAAACAAGTGTGGTTTCTCTTTTCTCAGGCCTTCTGGATGAAGTTCTATGGTGAAATCTTTCTTGATAGAAAAGAAGTGGAAAGATTGCCCACCTATAACCAGACTACTGCTTCTTAAATTTTAGCTTCCTCATGAGTAGAATGGCAAAAGATAAAAGGAGAAAAAAATTGCTCTCATGCTCAGGGACAGCTTTTTAAAGGTTCAACAAACCCTCACTTTCTTAGTTATTTCATGATCTAATCATTTTACAGTTGAAAAAGATTATTTGAAAACAGTGGGAGAAAGAATTTTTTTCCAGTTAGTTTTAACCTTCCTTCTGGATTATAAAAAGCAAAGCAAAGAGGAAAAAATAGTACCTTTAAAACACTTCAAATTTATTAAGCAAAGAGCTTAATAAATATTTTGACACAAACATTATAAATGGATAAAAGCATAAATCTGATTGCATTTATTTAGTATAAATCTGAAAGATAAATATTTTGCAAAATTGCTTTGGTGTTATTTGGAAGTAATTAGTGAAATGAACTGACTTTCCTGTGAATGTTGATTGTTTGACAGCAAATACTGTAGACAGGGAAGATTAGAATGGAGTAATTTGTCCATAAAAGGATAGAAACTTTGAGAAATATATTAAAACAACACACGGGAAATTACTAAAGGGTTTCTTCCCCCCCCCCCATAAGAATGATTTGGGACAAAATCAAAGGGGTTATTTAGTGGATTTCCAGGAGGGAAGGAGCACATTCTAGAACAGCAAAAACAGTGAAATTTAGATAGTTTGAATGGGAGAAAAAGAGACAGAATAATTCCTTCCTAGGAGTTTTCAGGGTTTATATTTAAGTTTGGCAAGATTGATTTAGACTTCAAAAACCAAGAAACTCCCTTTTTACAACCTATAGTTCCTATCTGGGGTAGAGTTGGGGCAACTGGATGGAACTGAATGTTTATTTATTTATTATTTTGATTTATTATTTTGATTTATATACCAGCTAGATGCCCTTCCTAAGACCAGATGGCATTCACACCAGAATTTTTTTCTTTAAAGCCCTAGGAGAAAAATATCTGTCATTACCTAGGATTGAACTCTCAACCTTCTGAGTGGGCGGTGAATGTCTCCACCACTAGGTTAACACGTTGCTTGCAAAACCAAGAAAGAGACCCTGAAATTCTTCTTAGCAGCTTCCTTTATTATTCCTCAGCAATAGACAGAATTTTGGACATGATATATTATGAAGGAATGGAAAAATATGTGTTTAAAGGGATTGAAATATATACTGTTACATTATAAACTGAAAGAGAACTTTCACAAAATAATATACAAGTGGTATATATTCAATACCATCATTCCAGATATTCTTCTAACTAAGCTAAACCAGCTACAGGTACCAGAACAGACTTGTAAGTGGATCACAAGCTTCCTAACAAACAGGAAGCAGCAGGTGAAGCTAAGCAAGATCACATCAAATACCTGTACAATTAGCACAGCCCCCCCCCAAGGCTGTATGCTCTCCCCACTTCTCTTCTCTCTGTATACCAATGATTGCATCTCCAACGATCCATCTGTTAAGCTACTGAAGTTCGCAGATGACACAACAGTGATTGGTCTCATTCGAGACAATGACGAATCCGCATATAGACGAGAGGTCGAACGACTAGCCTTGTGGTGCAACCAAAACAATCTGGAACTGAACACACTCAAAACCGTAGAAATGGTGGTAGACTTTAGGAGAAACCCTTCCATTCTTCTACCTCTCACAATACTAGACAACACAGTATCAACAGTAGAAACCTTTAAATTTCTAGGTTCTATCATATCGCAAGATCTAAAATGGACAGCCAACATCAAAAACATCATTAAAAAAGGACAACAAAGAATGTTCTTTCTGCGCCAACTCAGTAAGCTCAAACTGCCCAAGGAGCTGCTGATTCAGTTCTACAGAGGAATTATTGAGTCTGTCATTTGCACCTCTATAACTGTCTGGTTCGGTTCTGCAACCCAACAAGAAAAACACAGACTTCAGAGGATAATTAGAACTGCAGAAAAAATAATTGCTACCAACCTGCCTTCCATTGAGGACCTGTATACTGCACAAATCAAGAAGAGGGCCGTGAAAATATTTACAGACCCCTCGCATCCTGGATATAAACTGTTTCAACTCCTACCCTCAAAACGACGCTATAGAGCACTGCACACTAGAACAACTAGACACAAGAACAGTTTTTTCCCGAAGGCCATCACTCTGCTAAACAAATAATTCCATCAACACTGTCAAACTATTTACTGAATCTGCACTACTATTAATCTTCTCATAGTTCCCATCACCAATCTCTTTCCACTTATGACTGTATGACTGTAACTTGTTGCTGGCAATCCTTATGATTTATATTGATATACTGACTATCAATTGTGTTGTAAATGTTGTACCTTGATGAATGTATCTTTTCTTTTATGTACACTGAGAGCATATGCACCAAGACAAATTCCTTGTGTGTCCAATCACACTTGGCCAATAAAAAATTCTATTCTATTCTATTCTATATGACTCCACAAAAATTATCTAGAAGATATGAAAGTACCTCAAAATTATGTTGGACACGTGGACAACATAAAGGAAATTGTTATTAGGCCTGGTGAAGTTGTAAAAAAGCTAGGAATTGCTAGATTCAAATACATATAGTAAAACAAAGAATTTTAAGATCAACATTCAACTGAACTAGAAGGATTTTTAAAAATTGGATTTAATGGACAATCAGTCACAAAAAGCCATGGAAGATTATTTTTGGATATGATTATTGCTACAAGACTATTACATGTACAAAAATTGAAAGCCTCTGAAATATCCAAAGCAGAGGAATGGTTGGTGAAGGTAACCAACTAGCAGTGATGATAAAATTATCTTGTTCAATTAGAGAAAAATCATAACTGCATCAGTGAATGGAACCCAGTAACAGGAACATAAAAAAATGAACTTGTGATATATGGGTTTCAAGATTAGAAAGGATATCTTATTAAAAGAAGGAAATTATAATGTAACCTGAGAAAGGGTAAAATATAAATACATCAGTGGTGGGTTGCTACTGGTTCATCCGATTCGGGCAAACCGGTAGCAGCGGAAGCAGGAGGCTCTGCCCACCTGCCCGAACATTATCAATTACAATCTGCGTATGCACAGAAGTGGCTCATGCGAGAGCAAACCAATAGCAAAGGTAAGTGAAACCCACCCCTTAAATACATTGATAACCGCTGTCAAAAAGATCAGAAGCCACTTGTTTATAATTCTTTCCTTTTCCTTTTCCTATTCTCTTTCTTTATTATTCCTGGTTCTTCTTATTTTATTTATTTCTTTTCTAATATTTGTATTGTTGTTATCCTATTAAAGTGTATTTAATAAAATTATGTGTATATATATATGTGTTTGTGTTTGTATGTATAAATTACACTCTCCTCTCCCAAATTTATTTTTAAAATTCGAAAGAAAACTTGAATTAGCTGAAAAATCCATTGAAGGGAAGATATTTTTTTCTTCCTTATAGGTAGGTTTACCTTCAATTCAGAGTTAAAAATATACTTAAGCCATCTTAAAAAATATATTCACACTGCAGGATCAATTATTTTATTGTTTTTATAATCAGTGCCCTACTGCAGGGGTGTCAAACTCAATTTCATTGAGGGCTGCATCTGGGCTGTGGTTGACCTTGGGGAGGCAGGCAGGTGTGGCAAACTGGGTGGGTGTGGCCAATTGGATGGACATGGTGAGCTTGAGGCCACTCCCCAACATGCTGGCATGATTCCTCTTTGCACTGGGTAGAACGGGCTGAAGCCACGTTGGCCCAATCTTTCCTCTTCACATTGGGTAACCGACCCTGTGGGCTGGATCCGACCACATCAAGGGCTTGAAATCCCTGCCCTACTGTCTTAACTTGAATTATTTTGGAAATCAACAACCTACTTGTAATATTCAGCAGGTTTTTTTAATCAGAGCAGCATTTGTTTGTTTGTTTGTTTGTTTATCTTCTCTTGGCACTACCTATGATCATTTTAATATGTCTTTATGGCAGCCAACCATGCTGTTCTATTTGTGAAGGAAATCAAGACAGGATGGAATGTTGGCATGTCCCATAATGAAATGACCTTATACACCAAATCTATGTTGTTATTATATTGGTTCTGGTTATTGAAAAAAGAGTGGTTCAGAACATTCTTTTGTCAACTCATGTTCTTTTGTGCATTTGTGACAACCTCCCCATAGCTTCCAGGATTTGAGATTTTAAAATATCAAATATCAAAATGCATTCATTGCAGAAACTTAGCTTACTTTGCTCTTCTAATATAAAAATGATTTCTAAATTAATATAATTTCATCTCTTATGCCATAAGAGGAAATTAGACTTGAGTCACGATTTCCTGGAATTGTTGGCTCAAATGTACATACTGTATGTTCATAAAATCTGATATTCTTGTGCCACTCAAGGGATATGTAGATGTACATCTTGTCTTGTCATTACAAAGGCTTCCCTTTTATATTTTTATTTGGATGATAAGAGAACTCTTTTCTGTTCCCATAGAACATTGAAGCAGGCCTGAGATTTCCCTGAGGAAACGTATTAAATGATAGAGTGCCAAACCTTTTCTCCATTCTATCTATCTTCCCATTTATCCTATATTATTGATGTCTTTTTTGATAATCACGTCTTTTGCCACCTGTAGCTATCTTTTCCTGTACAATGATAATATATAATAAGGATTTCTAGGCATGGATGTTAATTACATTACTTGGTAGCATTGAATAATTATATGGATAAGTTTTCTTTTGATTAGTGATTAGTCATTGTAGAAACAGTCCTGCATGAATTAGAACACCATACTTTTCAGAATTATACACCTAAATTTGGTGTCACTACATGGATGACAAATTTGTCATTACCAAGAAAAATGCACTAGAAGAGCTTCATACCATACTGAATTCCATCTTCCCTGACATACAGTTCATAGTGGAGGAAGAAACAGCTAGGCAATTACAGTTTTTAGATATATTTGTCAACAGATAAGAGGATGGAAGCCTAGAAACCACAGTTTATCACAAGGCCACCAATACTCCACGTACTCTGAATTTCAATAGCAACCACCCACTGTCACCCCAAAACCCCTGCCACTATATGGTAGGGTGGGATCTCACTGTAGTCTACCCAGCAAGCCAAACAGCTGTACAGCAGGTACCTATGTGAACAATTCAAGGAGAATGGGTACCTACAATCATTTGTCACAAGATGGCTGTGCAACATAGTGGGGAAGGAACAAAGTACAAGGCCAGACACATGACACACCCTACTATACATCAAAAACATTTCAGAAGCTGTAGAACACAGCTTCTGAGTTCTTCAAGTAGCCCAGAGACTACATACAAGGACAAATTATGCATTGTAAAGATCACTTGAAGGTGGGAGATATTTCCAATGTAATTTACCAAATCTCCTGCATGGATTTTCCTTGTGTCTATGTAGGACAGACAGGGAGGAAGCTAACCACAAGATTTCAGGAACATAAGCAAATGCTCAGACGAGGAGACCCTAACTCATCGATAGCCTCACACTGCAATGAACAAAGACACACATTCAATTTTGCAGCTGCTAAGATTGTTGGACAAGCAGACACAAAAACAGTCAGGGAAGTGATTGAAGCCTTGGAAACAGGCCCCTCACCAGTCAACAGGAGTGCTGATTTACCACCAACCTATCAAGTACTTAGAAAGTGAGACCTAGGCAGCAGAAGCAAACAACAGCTAATGATTTAAAAGCCAGCCCATCAACACATTCCAATCAACATCTAAAAAGGCAACAGGCACTATAAATACCACACAGAGAACAGCACACACTCTGCTAGAGAGAAGTTCCCTAAAGATGGCTCCAGTATGAGTCCAAAAGCTTGGAAGACAAAACCTCTGGTTCTGGTGTCCAACTCAGATTGGATCCTACACTAATTATATTAAATACTTTCTTCTATCTGGCTACTGAAAATTGCTGGATTTTGATAAACCCATTGAAAGATAAGAAGGGAAAGGCAAATAAATGATCTCTCAACTGAAATATTGCTATAATGCACTCATCCTAACTGAGGAAGTTATAAAGAGATGCCAAGCTTGATTGTACCCATTATAACTTCTGAAAAACGTAATCGTGCTAAAGTGCTACTATAAAAGCCTGAGTGATTCCCTTTATAAAGTTGTTGAAGAAGTCCATTCTCAAGGACACCATACTCCAAGATCACCAAGATCAAGATAAGAAAAACAGCAGGAAATAAAAAGAAAAAGGAGGCAGGATTGAGTACGTATATGAATTATTCCAGTTACATGTAGTCAGGTTTAGTTACAGCAAGGTACCATAGTGCCATTTCACCTAGAAATTCTGTCACTTAGTTCTAGAACAATATCAGCATTATATATTTCTACATACTACAATCTGAGTTCATTCATCTTGTTAAACCATGATTTGTGGGAAAGATTTCCAGTTGCTACGATGAGAATCAGTAGTCTCAATATGTTCTATATTTCAATGTTAAGGCTCTAGAAAGAGTGCAGAGAAGAGCAACAAAGATGATTGGGGAATGGAGGCTAAAACATAAAAAGGATGGTTTCAGGAACTGGGTATGTCTAGTCTAAGGAAAAGAAGGACTAGCAGTGACATGATAACAGTGTTCCAATACCCCAAAGAAGAGGGAGTTAAGCCAGGGGTGAAATCTAAAAATTTTCCTTACCGGTTCTATGGACGTGGCTTAATTGGTAGGCGTGGCTTGATGGTCAGATGACTGGGTGGGCATGGCCAATAACAATAAATAATAAAAATAATAAACAAAGTATAAAAAACAATAAGAAGTACCAAAAACCAACTTTCACACTTTACACACACAAAACACAACACAACACAACTGACTCACACACAGTGTAAAAGCAGCTGTACTTCACACTTCACACAGCCACAAAAATCTCAAAAACCAACTTTCACACTTTACACACACACAACACAACACAACTGACTCACACACAATGTAAAAGCAGTTGCACTTCACAATTCACACAGCCACAAAAAGCTCAAAAACCAACTTTCACACTTTACACACACTCAACACAACACAACACAACTGACTCACACACAATGTAAAAGCAGCTGCACTTCACACTTCACACAGCCACAAAAAGCTCAAAAATCAAATTTCACACTTTACACACACACAACAAAACACAACTAACTCACACACAATGTAAATGCAGCTGCACTTCACACTTCACACAGCCACAAAAAGCTCAAAAACCAACTTTCACACTTTACATACACACAACACAACTGACACACACACACACACAAAATACCACATACAGCTTTCTGAGATTTTGTGTGTTTGTGTAGTTAGAGTGAAACACTACAGAAACACACCAAATCTCAGAAAGCTGCACAAATATTTTATTTTATTTTATTTTATTTTATTTTATTTTATTTTATTTTATTTTATTTTATTTTATTTTATTTTATTTTATTTTATTTTATTTTATTGTGGACTTCAATTCCCAGAGTTCCTCAGCAGGCAAAGCCAGACAGCATTAATCACTCAGTGATGAAATAGATTAGCTAAATTTAGATTAGTTCTGTCTGGTGCTGAAAGCGAAACTGAAGCTTTCCGGCTGGGAAAAAAGCCACAAGGTCATCAGTAATCAGGTAAGTGCCTTAGAATCTCTTAAAAGAAGGTTTTCTACATGTTTTTTTTACAGAAAACATGTTTTTTAAGGTTTTGCTGATAAGGAACTCAGGTAAGATCTCCACAGTAGCCTTTAAAACATTTTTTAAAGTTTAAAGGCTCTGCCGATCTCAGTTGATGGGCGGGATCCTGAAAGGCTTTTTTTTTACTTTTAAAGACATGTTTCGGCTGAAGCAAAACCTTCTTTTAAAAGTAAAAAAAAACCCTTTGCTGATGGTGGGGCTCAGCAGAGGCAGGGGGGCGGGGCCAGGGATTTTTGTTACCAGTCCTCCGAACCAGCAGCTGCCATCGCTACCGGATCGCGCAAGCTGGTCCAATCCGGGAGCATTTCACCCCTGAGTTAAGCTATCCTCCAAAGCATCTGGAGGCAGGACAAGGAGTAATAGTTGGGAACTAATCAAGGAGAGAAATAAAGAGAAATCTCCTTAATGACAACCAAAACAATTAATCAGTGGAATAGCTTGTCACCAGAAGTTGTGGGCATTCTTTCACTGGAGGTTTTGAAGAAAAGATTGGACAGTCATTTTCAGGCTTTCCTGCTTAAGCAGGGTATTGAACTAGAAGATCTCCAAATTCCCTTCCAATCTGTTATTCTATATTCTGCTGTAGTGTAAGTGTAAGTCTTTCTGCACACATAAAAGTTATTTAGGAAACATGTAAAATTCAGTATATGATGAGTGAATAAGAAAATCTCCCTTCTCTAAATCCTATTGATCCATGAAAATCTGACCATCTATTGAAATAGACATCTGTCTAAACTTTTCATCTATTTTTAAAAGCCTTCTAAAGATTTCCATGTAGCTCTTTTACTTATCTTGGAGATTCATTTACTATTTTTCTTTTGTTCAATTTGACAAATACCCTGGAAAGAGCCTAGCTTTTCTAATGGAATCCCATTTACATTCTCCTCTCGTGGCTATGATAGCTGAAATCAAAACTGAAGGACGGTGATCCTAACAGAATCTGACATTGGTTTCTCCTGGGTGGTAATAACTTGCTATTTTGGTTTGTGTTTTGTTTTTGTTTTTTTTAATCTCAAGGAGCATGTTGCATCCACTCTATTTTTATCCTCTTTTAGTGACAGACCAGTACATTTCTTTCATAATGAGATGGAGGGAAAAGGGTCAAAGTCATTAAGCCCCCAGAGAACACATTTAACAAAAGTGAATTAGAAGACAATTTTAAAATACCTTCCAGAGGACTGGTTAAAGAGGGATGGGCTTTTTGGGGTTCTGCCATTCTGTCTTGCTTTTTCAGGTATCAATTGCTCAGAAATTAATGTGAATGTGCAAGACAGGGGTCTCCTCTTATGCAAATAAACCTCTGCAAAGAGTTAGTCTCTGTAAACTTTTAATGTGGCATACATGTAGTTATACACAAATGCACAATGCATAATTTTAAATTTTATGCAAATGAGTACTCTATGAAAATGTTGTATCCCTTTAAATGCTACAGCTATAGAATAGAATAGAATAGAATAGAATAGAATAGAATAGAATAGGACAGGACAGGACAGGACAGGACAGGACAGGACAGGACAGGACAGAATAGAAGAATTCTTTATTGGCCAAATGTGATTTGTCTTGGTGCATATAGTCTCAGTTGCTTGCTGCTCTATATAAACAGATGTCCATTTTAGCTTGCGTAGACATTACAATGAGGGTGGGGATTATTTCATGCGGAGTGGCAGCAATAAAATGTCATTCTTTCAAGTCCTTCCTTCCTTCCTTCCTTCCTTCCTTCCTTCCTTCCTTCCTTCCTTCCTTCCTTCCTTCCTTCCTTCCTTCCTTCCTTCCCTCCCTCCCTCCCTCCCTCCTCCCTCCCTCCCTTCCTTCCTTCCTTCCTTCCCTCCCTTTTTAAAAAATAGCCTGAGTTTATTCTAAGATTTTAATCATACAGCTTATTATCTAATCATACAGCTTGTTATCTATCTAACCCAGTGTTCATCTTCTTGCTTGGATTTTTCTGAAAAAGTTCTTTCCAATGACACTTTACTGGCAACAAAATTAAAATCATACTAAGAAATGCTTTATAGCGTGGATATCTACCATTTGGAAAAGAAGTTGAAGGACTCTATTCCAATTTTACTACCAGTCATGGCAGCTGAGGCAGAACACTCACAAGTTGTTCAAGTATTTAATCCAGGAAGTTGGAAATGTTGCATCTGTTCCTGTTATGCCCTCCTGTAATGAAATAAGCTAAATGAAAAAAAACAACAACAACAACCTGAAAACAGATAACTATTTTCATGGCCCATGTGTCATAATATTCTAGGACATGATAGAGGAATCAAAAAAAGTCAAGATTGTAGCTGTGACTACACAAGTAAAGCCCTGTTCCTTTGTGCTATGGATGTAATACACATAAAATAATTGCACGAAACCTCACAAAATATCAGGCAAAATATATGTAAAATTTCAAGGTTTTCACATTAGATCACATGAAGTCTCAGGAATAATATTATGAGATGTGAAGATCTTTTAATATCTCAGCCATTGTTAATTTTTGGTACTGGTAGCATTATACAAAGTCAGCACCTTGTGACCAGCACCTGAAAAAATTATCAATTTACACTCTGGGGTCTAATTTTAGTTAGCATTCAAGAGCTTTCTTAATTTCTTATCTTGAGAGAAAAGTAATAATTACAGTTTCTTGACATAAGAATTGCATTGTCCTTGTAAAAAGCATGATTGGCCCACCCCACCTGGCTGGCTTTTACTGCTGTTCCTCCTGCTCTTTGGAACATATTGCCCCCAGAACTGATGTTGGCTCCCATGCTGCTGACCTTCTGCAACAGCTTGAAAAACTGGCTTTGCCGGTTGGCTGGGGGCTCCTGTGTTGATTAACTAATAGCAAATTTCACCCCTACTCCCTGGTTAACCTCCTCCCCTCCTCCATCTTTTGGTTTGATTTATAGCTGACAATTTGTACTTCTAAAGTGTTTTATTCCTATTATATTCCTATTGTTGCATTGTTTTTTTGTTTTTAACATTATAAGCCATCAGAGTCATCTTGTGATTGAAATGACTGGCAAATAATAATGATGATGATGATGGTGATGATGCAACAACAAAGTCAAAACTGTTTCACATTTAATATGTGAATGCAGCAAAATTGCACAAACTGATTACAAAGCTAGACACGACCGAGTTGCTAAATTAATCCACTGGTCATTATGTAAAAACTACGACTTGCCTGTATCCAAAAAGTCATGGGAACAAAAAGTGGAAAAAGTTATAGAAAATGAGAAGGTGAAGATCTTGTGGGACTTTCGAATACAGACAGATCATCACTTGGAACACACCACACCACATATCACAGTTGCTGAAAACTGAAACGTACAATTTATTGACATTGCTGTACCAGGAGATGCCAGAGTCAAAGAAAAAGAACTGGAAAAAATCATGAAATATCGCAACCTGGCCATCAAAACTACACAGCTATGGATGAAACAAATAACAGTGATAACCCATTGTCATCGGGGCACTTGGTACCATGTCCAAGAATTTTATAAGATACATCAACAAATTACAGCTTCCTGCAACAATATCGTCGGAACTGCAAAAAACTGTGCTACTTGGAACATCACATATCTTAAGAAGGTACTTGGTTGATACCTAGAATGCTGGCAGCAACCCATATCAACCATCAGCACCAGTTGATGGTATTTGTGATGCCTTTTTGAATGTTCAATTGATTGAGTTTCGTGTTTAATGAATAAAGAGAAATAATAATAATAATAATAATAATAATAATAATAATAATAATAATAATAATAATAATAATAATAATAATAAAAAAGCAAACAAAACATAAACACTTGGGAAGTGTTCGACTAGTGATCTGTGATACGAAATCCAGCATAGTTATCTCGTTTGCTGTGTATACTGTCATTTTGTGTAATAATAATAATAATAATAATAATAATAATAATAATAATAATAATAATAATAATAATAATAATAATAATAATAATAATAATAATAATAATAATAATAATAATGATGATGTTCATGAAATTAATCAGCAGCCAGACAATCACACTTAACTGAAATGAAGTCTAGAAAAGAGTTCCTGAAATGATTTCTGAGCTTATTGACAGAACTGGGTTTCGATGCTTCCAATGTGGCACTTAAGCAAATCTTCAGGCTTAAGCAAATTACTTAGCAACATACCTGGATACAGTTTAAAATTGGCATGAAATGGATCTCAGCAATTTCTTTTCTTTTCTTTAACTACATAGTTTAGTTAAATTATGTTGCAACAGCTCCCTCTGGCAGACCATGGTGGAAAATTCCAGTATTATCTGCTACAAGCATGAATTGCTTTATATATTTTTTAATTTTTTAAAATATTTTTGTGGAAACTCAGGCTATGTCTCTACTTTGTGACGATAAGTAATAAATTCACAATTGCAGGTTAATTAAGGTGGCTAGTAAAAAAAAATGTTGGCAAGTTGACTCCAGGAGCTATTGTTATCTGTTCCATAATTTCCCCCCCCAGCTGATTGCTAAAATTGCCTTTAACAGTTTCATAAAATCTTCAAGGTAAGCCATGTAAAGAAAGCATTAAAAAAAAAAGCTCTGATGGGGAAATTGATTTTCACTTCTCTCTCTCATTTTAAATGCTGTGAAATTACACAATAAATGGGAAGTGGAATACTAAAAATGATTAAACGGGAAAAAAATCTATACATTTAATTCTAATAGATAATTAACTGAAACTCAACATAAGAAAGACTTTGGAGTAAGAATATTAATAGGCTGAATCTAAGCTTTAAATAGTCCCTTTGAAATAAATGACACAAGATGTCATGATAACCATCAGCTGGAATGATTTTAAATAGAAATTAGAGAGATTCATGGAAGATAACCATATAGTTGGCTACAAGTTATGATGGATATATTCAAAGGTTTTTGTACAATCCACTGCTGTCATTAAAGTGACAAAAAGTATTCAGCTTCAAACTTCAACCATTTTGGATGCATATGCAACATGATACTGAACATACAAAAACAGTGTAGCTTGCAATGACAGTAAAAATAATGGTATAGAGTATCTAACTCTATAGATAGACGGTGTTTAAAAGTTGCTATGGAAGAGGAATAAGTTTTAGATGACAAGATTGACACTGATATGAAGATGGATTTAAACATGCCAGGATAACATGGAGAATGACAGGACACACAAAGAAACTGGGCACAGTCTAAATAATTAAGAGAGCTATACAGATAACAAACTCAGAGAGTGATCTGGACAATTTTTTAATATTGGATTTACAAAAGAGGCTTGTTCTAACTTTGAAGAAACTTGTGAGAAGCAACAAGGAAGAAATGAAAAGAAAAGAAGTTGTTTATTCTAAAAGGATTAAAGATAAGCCATGGTGGTGCAATGGTGGAAGAATGCAGTACTGCAGGTTACTTCTGCTGACTGCTGGCTGACTGAAATTTGGCAGTTCAAATTTCACCAGGCTCAAGATTGACTCTATCAATCTTGACTCTCAAGATTCTATCTATCTGAGGTCGGTAAAATGAGGACCCAAATTGTTGGGGGCAATATGCTGACTCTGTAAACCGTATAGAGAGGGCTGTAAAGCACTGTGAGGCAGTATATAAATCTAAGTGCTATTGCTATTAAGATTGTTAGAAGTAAAAGAAAGGAATATGAAGTTGGTTTATTTGATCAAGGTTAAGAGAGATATATTGTATTCTTTGCTAACCGTTAATGAACTTTTACTGACAATAATGCTGAAATGAGGAGGCTGTATGGATTTGTTTATAGATAAAAATTGGGACATGAAAAAAAAGGTATCATTTGTTGTATTTTAAGAGAAGGTGAAAAGTTACTGAAATTGTTTATACTTGTCATGGTGAAGGGGGAAGATATTCTTTTTTATATATCTATTCTTTTTCTTTGCTATATTATTTTTTTACTTCCCTATTTTTCTCTATTTTTTATTTTCTGAATTTTCTATTTTTATTCATTTATTTATTTTTCTTTTTTAGCTTCTATTGTAATTATATATTTTTTTATTAAAATCATTATTAAAAAAGGATAGGCTTGCATTGTATCAGGATGGATTTTATACTGTGCTAGCACAATGCTACTTTTATCATTCAAGATGTTTGGGTTGGGTTAATAGAAAACTGGCAACATCTTTTCAATGTTTCAAAGAATAGTCCGTTCCCCCACCAACATTGGACAAGGCTGGATTTGAGAACATTGAGATTCCAAGCACATGCTCATTCCCTGAGCTACTAGTCTCCCAAAATATGTTTATTTCAGTGGTGGGTCGCTACTGGTTTACACCTGTTCGTGCAAACTTTGGCAGAAATTTGGCCAAGGTCGCCGAACCTTGTGATGGCCAAATGGCCACACCTCTGAACCGGTCTCACAATCACCGCTCACTCGCTCACCATGTTTGTCGCTGCCATGTTCTTCGCACACACGCATCCCATTGCCTTGCAAGTCCAATGGGATGCACATGTGCAAAGAACATGGCAATGACAGCAGCAGCTTTTTCCATTCGTACTTTTCAGCGGCCTGGCTTCTTTGCTAGCCACTTTCCAGGAGCAGCAGCTGGATGGGGGCTGTCAAAAATTCCGGTCAGCTTTCCTTCCGGACTCTGGACCAGCAGCCGTTGAAGGTAAGCAGGTGGTGGGTGGGGAAGAAGTGGGGCTAGGGCTGAGGCTGATAAAGGAGAGCCAGGCGAAAGGAAGCTGGGTAACCACATTGGCCCCTTCGGCTGCCACTACCACGTTTGCCTCTTCCTTCTCTCTGCTAACAGAAATCGGAAAGGGAAAGGCAGTTGCTTGCCAGGCATTTCTCCATATTTCCATCCCAATTCAGCCACAGCCACCACCTCCCATCTGCTCCAAGCATTGCCTTCCCAGCAGCAGGGACCAGCGGGTGGGCAGGGGAAGGAGAGCTGGCAGAGGGGTGATACCAGTGGCAGGTGGACCGATGCACATGGGGAGGGAGGGGAGCATGCGATAGATTGTAGCACCGAAGCCCTTCCCATGTGTTTCCTGAAGCTGGCTTGGCCTTCAAGGGAAGCACGTGGAAGAGCCTAGTTGCAGTTTACTGGTGAGCACCATTGGCTGGCAGAGGCAGGGAGAAAGACCAATGGTGCTCACCAGTAAACTGCTATTAGAGGCAGTAGCTGAGAACTGGGCCCAAAATGAGGCCAAGCCTTGCCATGTTGCCCCTGAGGCAGCCCTTCAGCCAGGTCCAGAGTGGGTTTCCCTTCCATGGTATGCTGCTTTCCTCATTTAATTTTGGAGCCACCCGGGCAAGGGCAGCCTGCTGCATCAAGGTCTGGCAGCACCCCCCCCCCCCAGTGGTGATCCCTGTTGTGCAAGCCAATCTGGCCCAAGCCTATCAGAAGCTCCTTGCCAGTCCCCTGGTATGGAAGGAATGATTGCCCTCTGCCAGCCGGTCCGAGCTCACCTGCCCAATCACGATGTGGGAATGCCTGGCCACCCAACTGCTCCCCACTCTCTGGAATGGCAGCAGCAGCTCTGGAAGAGAGCAGAAACAGCCTTATGTTGTGCTACCTGGCTGCCTCGGGAGCGAGGGGGATAAAAAGGCCAGCTGGCAGCCCGAAGCATCCCTTGCTTTGCTGTCCCATTCCACTGTTGCAAGTTTCACTGCCCTTTCTCTTGCTGCGCAGCCCTCCTGATCTTTGAGAGTGCAGCGTCTCCCTAAATGAGAAAGCTGGCAGCAGATGAGGGCAGACAAGAAAAGGCAGCAGAGGCAGGTGTGCAAAGCAAGTGAGTGAACCTTTACCTGCCACCTGGCCTCTTTATTTCCCTGTTCTGTCTCCCTCGCCTCAGTCTGAGCGATGACTTAATTAGCTGGAAACTATCAGCTTCTGGCAGCAAACTAGCGAGCGTATGCCAAGTGTCTCTGTTATCTCTCTTGATGCCGATGAGTCAGCCAGAAAACCAGGAACAAACAGGACTTCAGCTCTAATTCTCCTTCTAAGCAGTTGATTTGCTTGCCACGAAGTGGTCTAGCAGCCCTTGCTGCTTTTATATCCTGTGGGGTATGGCTCCATGACTCAGCACTTCCTAGGCCTGCCCCACCCCTGCTTCTGTTGTTCCTGCCTCTCCTGCCTACGAAACCTAGGGTCCAGCCAGTCCTGATTGCCATAAGCCGGGTCTGGAGGAATGGCCTGGGGGGGGAAGAGTCAGAGGACAGAGGCCTCGTTATCTCCTTCACCTGGCCTGCCTCTGGCTCCTGGAGCTGAGTCAGGGAAGCTGGTGCTCCAGAGGTAAGTCCTAATGGCCCTTCCCCCTCACTTTCCGAGTCACTTTCTGGCAGATGGCCCGGCTCAGGGGGTGCAGACACAACAATATCCCTCACCGCAGGGCCCTTCCCCCAGGGCTGATGGTCAGGATGTGGTCGGGCTGGGTTCTGCTCATGGAAGGCCCGCACCAGGTCAGGGGCATGAATGTCGGAGGCATCCACCCAGGTGAAATCCATCCCGTATCCCTTCTATGCGATCAGGTACTGGAAGCGCCCTTTCAGCCAGTGAGAGTCTCTAATGTGTGCCCCTTGTATTCCTCCGACCCAACCTCAGCAATGGTGATGGGTGGCGTCGGGCGCCGAAGGGGACACGGTGGAGTCTCAGGGATCAGAAGGGACCAGTGAAAGATGGGATGGATCTGCTGGATCACGGCAGGGTGAGCCGGTAGGCCACCGGGTTGATGACTGCCTCGATGGGGAACGGGCCAATGAACCGATGGTCCAGCTTCTTCACTGGGCAGTCAGATGGGAGGTGTTTTGTGGAGAGCCACACCTGGTCTCTGACCACCAGCAGAGGTGTTGCCCATCAGGAGCGGTCGGTAGTCCTCCTTCACCCAATTCAGCTGCCGATGCACCAACTGCTGGACCACATGCAATTCCATCAGGAAGGTCTGTGTCTCGGGAACAGGGGAGTCCAGACGGGCCAGTGGGAAGAGCCGTGGATGGTACCCCACATTGGCAAAGAACGGGGTCATCTGGGTGGAGGTGTGCTGGGAGTTGTTAAAGGCGAACTCTACCAGGGACAGGTAATCAGCCCAGTTGTCCTGCTGCTGGTTGACGAAACAGCGGAGGTACTGTTCCAGGATGCTGATGACCTTCTCCGTCTCGCCGTTGGTCTCCGGATGGTGCAATGATGACAGGCATACCTGCACCTCCAATGCAGCCATCAGGCTCTTCCAGAAGCGAGCCATGAACTGAACTCCGTGGTCCGAAACCACCCTGTCTGACAGACCGTGGAGGCGGAAAACGTGCTGCAGGAAGAGACAGGCCGTCTTGGCAGCCATGGGCAGCCCACAGCACGGGATAAAGTGTGCCATCTTGGTGAACATGTCCACCAACACCAACACCGTGGTGAATCCCGAGGACGGTGGCAGGTTTGTCAGGAAGTCCATGGAGATCGCCCCCCAGGGTCTGTCGGGTGTCAGCAGGAAGAGACCAGGAGGGGCCCCTGTGGCGGCCTTGGCTTGCTGGCATGGCATGCAGGACGTCATGTACGCGTGCACATCATGCCGGATGCAGGGCCACCAAAAAGAACCGAAATGTCCCGCTGCAGGGTTGTCGTGGCACTGGGCCAGGACGAAGGCTCGGAGTGGTCCCATGGGCACGTACAATCGCCCCCGGAACTTGAGTAAGTCATCCTCCAAGGTCCAGGGAGACGTGGGGCTCACCTCTGCTCTCCACTGCTGAGACCAGGCAACTTGGCGCTGCGCCTCTTGCACCCGGGCCCGTTAGTCCACCAGCTCCCATGCTGCAGCCAAGGCTTCTGCTGGCAGCACCGTCCATGGAGGAAGAAGGTCCTTGGAGCCAAGGTATTCCGGCTTGAGGGACAGGGCATCCATTCTCCGGTTGTGACCGCTGGGAATGTAGGTCACACAGAAATTGAACTGGGCAAAAAACAGCAACCACCGGATCTGCCGCTGTTCAACTTCCGAGCTGTGGTGAGGTGCTCAAGGTTCCTATGGTCCGTTCAGACCTCCACTTGATGTCGGACCCCTCCAGGTGGTGCTGCCAAGCCTTGAACGTGGCCTTGATAGCCAGCAATTCTTTTTCCCAGATGGTGTAGTTGCGCTCGGAAGGATTGAGTTCCCAGGAGTAGTAAGCGCAGGGAAAAAAGAGTGCCACCATCCACCGGGGCCTGTAGCAGCACCACTCCAAGGGCCACATTTGGATGTATCTGTCTCCACCACGAAAGGCCAGTGCGGATCGGGGTGCCTCATGACGGGTTCCATGACGAAGGCCTTCTCGAGGGCCTCGAACGCCTCCTGCTGCGGGGGATCCCACCAGAACTTTCTTCTGGAGGAGCTGGGTGAGTGGAGCCATCAGTGTGGCAAAGTCCAAGATGAAGGTCCAGTAGTAATTGGTGAAACCCAGCACCGCAGGACATCCTTCACCCGACACGGGGCTTCCCAGCTGCACAAGGCCTCCAATTTGGGCAGGTCCATGGCGATCCCCCCAGGTGAGAGGATGTGCCCGAGGAACTCTATGGAAGTCCGGAAGAAGAAGCACTTCTCCACCTTTGCATAGAGCTGAATTTCCCGCAGGGATTGCAGAACCCGACGGTGGCTGGAGGTGGCTTTCCCTGGACCGAGAGTATATCAGGATGTCATCAGGTAGACCTCTACGAACCGATCCATGTCCCGGAACACGTCATTTATGAAGTGTTGAAAACGGCGGGGGCGTTGGTCAGCCCGAACGGCATGATGGTGTATTCGTAGTGTCCATACCGGGTGCCGAACGCTGTCTTCCATTCATCCCCCTCACGCATCCGCACCAGGTTGTAGGCCCCCCGGAGATCGAGCTTGGTGAAGATCAAGGCCTCCTACAACATCTGAGCGGCATGATGAGCGGCAGGGGATGAGCGGCAGGGGATAGTGATTCCACACCATGATGGTGTTCAGCCAGCAGTAATCGCAGCACAAACATAAGTCCCCCATCTTCTTCTTCATGAAGAGTACCGGGGCTGAGAGAAGAGACTTCAAAGGCCGGATGAACCCTCAGGCAAGGTTTTTGTCCAGGAAGTCCCTGAGGGCGGCCAACTCGGGCTCCGACATGGAGTAGAGGCCGCGGGGCATTGGGCAGGAGGTCCACGGGGCAATCGTAGGGCCGATGCGGGGGCAATCAGTCCACCTCCTTCTCGTTGAACACATTGGCGAAGTCCGTCAGCTCAGGAGGCACGGAGACGGCCGGGGTGAAGACGTCCTGGCCAGCACAGGTGTGGCAGATGTGGTTGACGCACTGCAGGCCCAGGAATGAGATGGCATTCCGCGACCAGGCCACCTGAGGGTCTTGAGCCCGCAGCCAGGCCAGACCAAGGACCAAGGGGAAATGGAGGTCCGCCGTCACATAAGCTGGATCGCCTCCTCATGGTCCCCAATGGCGAGGCGCAAAGGCTGCGTGGCAAATTTAATGGGGCCAGCCACCACTTCCCTCCCGTCGTTCATTTTGACACTCATCTGAGGGTCCACTGGTACCAAGGGGACATCAAAATGGTCCCCAAAGGCCCGGTCTATAAAGTTCGTCATGGCCCCTGAGTCCACCAGTGTGTGCTTCGAAATCCCCTCCAACTGGCTACACAACCACACCCGGGTGTCCAAAATCAGGTGCCGAGGGGCCCAGGATCCATTTCCGCAACGTATGGTGGGGGCTTGGTACGTGCCCGACCTAGGGTTTCCCCGAGGCCAGGCCTGCCCCATTTCCCAACTGGTCATGCCAGGATTCGAGGACGGGCATGTGCCTGTCCTGGGGCATGCGGTGGTGAAATGGCCGGGCTCCCTGCAGTACAAACACAACCCCCCTTGGCACCTTCGGCTCCGCTCCTAGGCCATCAGGCAAGGTCTGGCCGCTCCGAACTCCATGGGCTGCTCTGCAGTGGCCACAGAGCGCAGGGCGGCCTGGGACAGGGTTGGCATGGAACGCAGGAGTGTAGCCGTCATCGTCGGTTCCTGGGGGGGCAATGGGACGGGCGTCGTTGGAGACGGGCGTCGAGATGCAGGCAGAGAGGCACCAGATCGAGGGTCTGCGGTGCCTCCACCTGGGCCAGCTCGTCCTGGAGTTCCTCTAAGAGGCCCCTCTGGAACGCGTCTTGGCATACCAGGCGAAATTTGGCAATGTAGTCCAGTAGGGAGCACTTCCCTTACTGGCGGTCCTCATACATGAGGTGCAGCTGTTGCCAAAACCCCTGGTAGTCTGCCATCAAGGGACTGTTCTGCAGCAACAGGGGTGTGGCCCATTAGGCAGCTGAACTGGACAGAAGGTTCATGACAAATGCCACCCTGGCCCGCTCGTCTGTGAAGTCCTCGGGCCACATCGCACAGGCACTGGGCACTTGCGACAAGGAGTGGGAGGAGAGGGGAAAGGGACAGCAGAAGGAGCATTCAAGGCAGCAACTTGTGTTGTCAGGTGAGTGACTTGCTGCTGCAGCCTTTGATTCTCAGTTTGTTGTTGCTGGAGCAGCTGCTGCAGCAGCTGCTGCAGCTGTTGCGAGTTCATCTTGATAAGAAGATGGTTTCGTTTGGGGTGGCAAGCAAGATGTTCTGTCCCACTCGCCTCAGTCCGAGCGATGACTTAATTAGCCAGCAACTATCAGCTTCTGGCAGCAAACTAGTGAGCATCTGCCAAGTGTCTCTGTTATCTCTCTTAATGCAGATGAGTCAACCAGGAACAAACAATACTTCAGCCCTAGTTAAGCAGTTGATTTGCTTGCTACAAAATGGTCTAGCAGCCCTTGCTGCTTTTATATCCTGTGGGGTGTGGCTCCATGACTCAGCACTTCCTAGGCCTGCCCCACCCCTGCTTCTGTTGTTCCCGCATCTCCTGCTATGAAACCTAGTGTCCAGCCAGGCCTGATTGCCATCAGCCGGGTCTGGAGGTGTGGCCTGGGGGGGCGGAAGAGTCAGGGGATGGAGGCCTCATTATCTCCTTCACCTGGCCTGCCTGTGGCTCCTGGAGCTGAGCCAGGGAAGCCAGTGCTCCAGAGGTAAGTCCTGATGGCCCTTCCCCCTCACTTTCTGGCAGGGGGCTCGGCTCAGGGGCGCAGACACAACATTCCCCTTGCTCCAGAGCAAAAAGGAGGGTGGGAAAAAAATGGAGGGGAGGGGGCAGGGCATCCCATGTGTGCATGCCTTGTGGGCTTTCCTGTATACGCTGTCTCTAAAATGGTGAGTTAAAAAAATGCAAGGGCAGAAAAAAAAGGTGATCTGCAAGCAAAGCAGCTGCTGCTCTGGGAGGACGTGCGCTGTTTGGTTGCTTTTGTTTCCTCTCTGTAAAAGCCCGTACTTTGCGAAAGAGAAGAGGGAAGAGTCTCCAGCCCTGCAGGTGCCACAAGAGGAAGAGGCAGTTGTGAAGTTGGTACTAAAGGCCGCAATGTGGTCTCAAACCCCTTCCTGTGCCAGGGAAGTGGATGGTTCTGTCCTCTATCAGGTTTGTGCCCCCCCACACACACACACACATGAGAGAGAGAGAGAGAGAGAGAGAGAGAGAGAGAGAGAGAGAGAGAGAGAGAGAGAGAGTGCAATGAGAAAGAGAGAGAGAGATGGAGAAAGAGAGAATAAGTGAGAGAAAGAGAGGGAGAAAGATGAGAGAGAGAAAGAGGGGGAAAAGAGAGAGATGATAAAGAGAGAGAGAGAGAATAGAAAATAATAGAATAAAAGACTTGGAAGGGACCTCAGAAGTCTTCTAAACCATCCCCTGCTTAGGCACTTCAAGTGGTTATCCAACATCTTCTTAAAAATTTCCAGTGTTGGAGCATTTACAACTTCTGAAGGCAAGCTCTTCCATTTATTAATTGTTCTAACTGTCAGGAAATTTCTCCTTAGTTCTAAGTTGCTTCTTGATTAGTTTCCACCCATTGCTTCTTGTCCTACCCATAGGTACTTTGGAGAATAGCTTGATTCCCTCTTCTTTGTGGCGGCTCCTGAGACATTGGAACACTGCTGTCATGTCTCCCCTAGTCCTTCTTGTCATTAAACTAGACATATCCGCATCCGTTCTTCATATGTTTTAGCCTCCAGTTCCCTAATCATCTTTGTTGCTCTTCTCTGCATTCTTTCTAGAGTCTCAACTTCTTTTTTACATCATGGCAACCAAAACTGAATGCAATATTCGAAGTGTGGCCTTACCAAGGCATTATAAAGTGGTATTAATACTTCACATGATCTTGATTCTGTCCCTCTGTTGCAGCCTAGAACTGTGTTGGCTTTTTTGGCAAAAAACATAGAAAACCTCATGACTGTGTGGGATATTGTAACTGGTCATAAATGTGTGTGTGTGTGTGTGTGTGTGTGTGTGTGTGTGTGTGTGTGTGTGTGTGTGTGTGTGCATGGCTGTCGAAACTCAAAAACAGGTCAAATAGCTCTGGGGAGGTCAGTCGTAAATTAGAACACTTGCTAAGCAACTGGCCATTAAGCAAGGACCACTTGTATTTGGTTTGCCTTAAGGGTTTAGAGCTGTATGGAATCCAGTTTCCTTTGACCCTTTGGGGGATTGCAAAAGGTCCAGATGGGGAAATCCTCGTAGGGGAAACTAGGATCGTGACCACTTAGTCACACCCATCCAGTCACATGACTGCCAAGCCACTTCTGCCCAGTCATGTGACCGCCAAGCTACTTCTGCCCAGTTACATGACCGCCAAGCCACACCCACCCAGGCGCATGACCACCAAGCCATGCCCACCAAATAAGCCATGCCCACCGAACCAATAATAAAAAAAATTGAAACCCACCACTGATTTATTTGCTATAACTGCTTAGTATTGATCAGGATTTCATTTGAAGAAGTGGTCTAGTGCTCTTTTCTGGATCTGCTCACTGAACTGTGAAGCAGATGCAATTGCTCAAAGGCTTAGCACAGCTGCTTAAAATTCCTCCTGAGATCTTTGTGCATGTACATGTATGTGAAGACATTTCTGCTATGATGATCAGCTGTGGTTGCTTCATAGCTTTGAAGAATTGATTCAGAACAAAATATCCCACAGAATGATTTGCACAACCCAATGTTTGTTACCGTGAGTTCTCAGCTGTTGATGAGCTATATAGTTCCCATAGTCTTTGTCCAGCACAGCCAGTGGACAGTTGATGAGATTTGTCACTAAACATCATCTGGAAATTTATATGAATAATGCGTGCAATAAAAAGATCTATGTTCCTTGATTCTTTCTTCTCTGAGATAATGTAGTAATGAAAGAACAAGAAATAGCTGTTTCTTACTGCCAGATCTTGAATTCAGGTACTTGAGAGACAGATATTTCTCACTGTAACAGTGACATTATACATACAATTGAAGAAGTTAGCTTATCCTCTTAATAGATAATTGGGAGAAGACAGAATGAGCTAGTAGGAAAACTGAAAAATCTCTTTTTGCCTTTTCTAGAAAGTTATTGCTAAATATTGGGAAGAATGAGAAAAATGCATGATTAGTACCATTAGGCACCTATTCTATAAGATTTTACGTTTTTACCTTTTATCCAGATCACTTCAGCTGATCTAAACAGCAATATCTGCAATTATTCAGCCTATAAAAATATTCAACGAACTGTTTCAATATGTATGTGTGTATAATAAATAACTGTCAGTGCTTTCTGCTATCTTCATATTAAATTGAAAAATTGAGAAAAAAACCAAAATATTTTTTTAATGTATTTATACAAACCTTTCTAGCTTGGTTTCTGCAGCACTGAACTCACTACTCACTGTCTAAAGCTGGATCACAGGATGTGTTCATCTATTATTGACAGAAATGTTGCACTGGGAATAGAAACCTGCCAGTATGTGATTCCATCTATCACTCAAGAATGAAAATAAAACAATCATGGGCACTTCTATTTCATAAAAAACCACTATGTTCCCTATGAGAATAAGAAAAATAGAAAGTTGTTGAAAACTATTAGAGGAATCAAACCTATGGAATAGTAAATAAAACCTTGAATTAGTTGATATAATAGGATATCAATGAACTAGATCTCCCATTCTAATAAAAATAGATTGTTACAATTATTTAAAATTAATACCAATAATAATAATAGTTTATTCATTAAACATAAAACTCAGTCAACTGAACATTTAAAAATGTATCACAAATATTATTGACTGGTACTGATGGTTGATACAGGTTGCTGCCAGTATCGTAGGTATTGAGCAAGTACCTTCTTAAGGTGTACAATGTTCCTAGTAGCCCAGTCTTTTGCAGTTCTGCTGGTGTTATTGCAGGAAGCTGGAATTTCTTGATGTACTTTGTAAAATTCTTGGACATAGTGCCAAGTGCCCCGATGACAATGGATATCACTGTCATATGTTTCATCCATAATCACGTAGTTTGATGGCCAGGTCACGATATTTCATGATTTTTTCCAGTTCTTTTTCTTCGACTCTGGCATCTTCTGTTACAGCGATATCAATAAATTGTATGCTTCAGTTTTCAACAACTGTGATATGTGGCGGGTTGTGTTGCTTTTTATTTTTATTATTATTATTGTCATTATTATTATTATTTTATTTACACAAAATGACAGTATACACAGCAAATTAGATAACTATGCTGGATTTCATATCACAGATCACTAGTCGAACACTTCCCTAAACTTCCCAGTTTAGGACTGCGTGATGTAACGGCGAATTATGCGAGCATATCCCAGTAAGGTGGCCTTCTGCAGCTGACCAATGGTGATCTTGTCAGCACTAATTGCTTTTAAGTGCTTGCCTAGGTCTTTAGGCACAGCTCCCACTGGAACCACCTGCACTGGTTTATGCCAGAGTCTCTACAATTCAATTTTCAAATCTTGATATCTGGTGACTTTTTCAAGTTGTTTCTCTTCTCCCCCACTGGGTTCGCCTTGACATGGTGGGGGGCTTAACTGCTCCAATGAAGCTGAGAGCTCTGCTGGTGGTAGTATAAACTACCAGCAGGTCCTACCATGCCAGAGAGGTCTAGGCCGAGGAGCAGAACTGAATGCACCCAACAACCCATGCAATGATTCATGGTGAAACACAACTAAAAGAAGCCTATACCGGCTCGGTTGTTGCCCAGGTTAATAAGGACTACGTCAGGTGTTGGGGAACCTGGGCATCCGTTGACAAGTGGGCTAGAGGCCATGGGGCCCATAGCTGAGCGACCAGGGTATGGGCCTGTAAATCTACTGGAAGCAGAACAACCTCAGAAGCGGCAGAGATACACCATGTCAGAGAACTGCTATTATTATTATTATTATTATTATTATTATTATTATTATTATTATTATTATTATTATTATTATTATTATTATTATTATTATTATTATTATTAAACTTGAAACTCAGTCAACTGAACACTTAAAGATGTGTCACAAATACCATTGACTGGTGCTTATGGTTGATACAGGTTGCTGCCAGTGCCCTAGGTATCAACCAAGTATCTTCTTAAAATGTATGATGTTATGAGTAACATAGTTTTTTGCAGTTTTGCTGGTGTTATTGCAGGAAGCTGCAATTTCTTGAAGTGTTTTGTAAAATTCATGGACATGATACCAAGTGCCCCGATGACAATGGGTATGACTGTTACATGTTTCATCCATAATTGTGTAGTTTCGATGGCCAGGTCGCGAGATTTCATTATTTTTTCCAGTTCTTTTTCTTCGACTGGCATCTGCTGGTACAGTGATATCAATAAACTGTATGCTTTGATGCTTGACAACCATGGTATCTGGCATATTGTGTCCCAAATGACAATCCCTCTGTATCTGTCTGTATCCACAAGATCTTCACCGTCTCATTTTCGGTAACTTTTTCCACTTTGTGCTCCCATGACTTTTCAGATACAGATATGTCGTATTTTTTACATAGTGACCAGTGGACTAATTTAGCAACTCAATCATGTCTAGCTTCGTAATCAGTTTGCACAATTTTGCTGTACTTTCATGTTGACTCTTTGACTTTTCCAGTCAAGATGTTATCCGCTTCCAATATGCCTAGGTATTTGTAACTGTCATCCTTTGCTAATGCTTTCACTATGCTTCCATTTCCCAGGTTTATTCCTTCTATTTTTTCCATTTTTTCTCACTGCATGGATAGTATAGCACATTTTTCAAGTCCAAAGTTCATTTTGATGTTGCTGCTGAACAGTTAAACTGTGTTGAGTATTGATTCAAGTTCAGTGGGGCTTTTCACATAAAGTTTTAAGACATCCATATATAGTAGATGGTTTATCTTGCCATGTTGGCTTGAGATTTGGTAGCCCAGTTTTGTGAGTCGTAGGATTATTTTCAGTGGAATTAATGCAATGTTGAACAGCAGTGGTGAAAGTAAGTCCCCCTGGAAGATTCCTCATCTGATATTGACTTTCCCAAAGTTCTCCCCATTGACTGTTAGAACTGTTTTCCATCCATGAAAGCATATTTGCTTTCAAAAATATACAAATATTATTGCTGATACCAAAGTTGTTGTTGTTGTTGTTGTTGTTATAAAACTGATGGCAGTAAAAATTAGATCATAATATTACAATTAATAAAGGATCTGGATACTATTGATTCACTGTTCTCAATCCTGTAGCCCTACTCAAATGTGTTGGATTTCCTATAGTTTCTCATTAGGCTTTGGTTGTACTATGTTTAAATAACAGGCTTTGAAGTCCAATATATATTGGTAGCAAAAAAATGCTGTCAGGAATATAAGTAGAACTTATAACAAAGTTCACAGATATCCCCCATTTCTAGGGTGAGAAATGGCAGAACAGATTTAAGAGTCCCTCTGTTCCCTTCTTTTATATCTTCACAACAGCAATGGAATTGAATACCCATAAGTCTCATATTCTCAGTCATTTAAAGTTTCCCTTCTTTCTGTATGTTTGACTATTACTTTCAGATGGGATTCCCACTTTTCTTCCTATTCAGAATATAACAGTGCTGACCTGCAGGGCCATCAGAACGGACATGTTATATCTACTAAGGAGTTTCATTTGATCTAGAAGAAGAGTCCTTTCAGCTATAGCACCAGCCCTTTGGCAATTCAGTAGCCCTGACCTAATTAGCCCTTTGGGAAATCTTGAAGACAAGTTATAGTTGCATTGTTTGTAAGAAATCAGTCTCCCCGATTTTTTGTTTAATTATTTTAATTATTATTTTAATTTATTTTAATGGTTGTTATTGTTTTGGCTATTTATTTGTGTTTTTGTGTTTTGCTATTTTTTAACTATGTGAGCTGCTCAGAGGCTTAGGTATAAAATATATGCATATAAATTGGACAAACAAACAAACAAACAAATAAATCATGTGCACAGAACTCATGCTTCTTTCATCAGAAAACTCGCTATTGTGCCACTTAAGAGTCTTTCAATCCGAGGCATCCTGAATATAATAATAATAACAACAGAGTTGGAAAGGATCTTGGAGGCCTTCTAGTCCAATCCCCTGCCCAGGCAGGAAACCCTACACCATCTCAGATAGATGGTTATCCAACATTTTCTTTAAAAATTCCAGTGTTGGGGCATTTACAACTTCTGCAGGCAAGTTGTTCCACTTATTAATTGTTCTAACTGTCAGGAAATTTCTCCTTAGTTCTAATATGGGCTGCAGAAATCTGAAGGATCATTTGATTTCAAGAACAAATTAGAGTTTTCTGTCTCTAGTTTCTGCCATTCATTTATCATTCAGAAATGATCCAGATCATTCAAGAAATCCAGACATGAAACCTTCTTTTCCTTTCTCACAATCAGTAAGAAGCAGGAGAATAACAAAAGAGGAATAGAACAGCAAACAATTTTCACCAGGGAAATCTCCCATGGATATGATGACTACTGCCAAGACAAGGACTAACTCAGCAGTGAAAATAATGGCAGAAGTTGCCATTATTTCTAGATGTTGAGACTCTAGAAAGAGTGCAGAGAAGAGCAAAAAAGATGATTAGGGGACTGGAGGCTAAAATATATGAAGAATGGTTGCAGGAACTCATATGCGTAGTTTAATGAAAAGAAGGACTAGGGGAGACATAATAGCAGTGTTCCAATATCTCAGGGGTTGCCACAAAGAAGAGGGAGTCAAACAATTCTCCAAAGCACCTGAGGGTAGAACAAGAAGCAATGGGTGGAAACTAATCAAGGAGAGAAGCAACCTAGAACTAAGGAGAAATTTCCTGACAGTTAGAACAATCAATAAGTGGAACAACTTGCCTGCAGAAGTTGTGAATGCTCCAACTCAGGAAATTTTTAAGAAAATGTTGGATAGCCATTTGTCTGAAATGGTGTAGGGTTTCCTGCCTCAGCAGGGAGTTGGACTAGAAGACCTCCAAGATCCCTTCCAACTCTGTTATTATGTTATGTTAAGTGGTGGCAAAATTTATTCCCTCACCTGATTCCTCTTTTCTTCCATGCCATTCCTCTACTTTGACTATTTTTAAACATGGCAACAAAGAGTTTCAGAAACAGCAAGTCTGGATGGGATAGTACAAGAGTGTACAAAAAGCAAAAACATCATTATGCCATCATGATGCACGCTCTACCATTAATGCATGTGTCATAATATTGCACATAGGTGAAAGGAGCAGAGCTTGTCATGATGCAGTTCTGTGTATGGTGGCCCTACCTTATACAGTCAGATTTCTTAAAAGCATCAGGAAAGGAGTGAGTGAAAGGAAAGACTGGCTGAGTTCCCATATTTTCAGGTTCTAAAATTGGGCTATCTGCCTAATCTTCTCTTTATTTACATCAATAGCTGCATTGGATGTTTGTCAGATTTCATTGTACATCTCTGTTGTACTTTTGCTGTAGTGGTAGGGTTATCATTTTGATAGGAAGCTATTTTATTTAATACATAAAACAAGAATTTTCTCTTTTTCAAGACTTCATAAAAAAGCAAGTGTACAATAGAAATTGTTTATGTGGGTTGTAAAAAAAGCTTTTGATAAAAGTTCCTATATTTCTATATTTCTACTATACACTATATTTCTACTATACATTTATGGAATCTGTGCTTGATGATAACTGGTCTGGAAAAAGGCCTTGGAGTTACACTGGACAACTCAAATGAAAATGTCAGTGCAATTTATGTGGCTCTTAAAATGTATATTCCATACCTGGAATAATTACGAATTCAATTGAAAAAAGAACTGATAATATAATAATACCCTCATAATAATACCCCCTGTAGTGAGACCCATACTTGATCTAGTATGTACATTTCTGGTCAATTTAAAAAGGATTATAAAGCAAACTTAAAAAGGATTATAGGAGTAAAATGTGTAAAAAGGAGCAATTAATAAGTATCTTTTGCTAACAGACATTATTTCTTGGATATTATAAAGCTCCAAAATTCTGACTAGCAAATAATTAGCAATGATTTAAATTGGATGCAAAGAAACAGTATTTTCAATTTGTTATATTTACCATAAAACTGTCAATTTGTTATGCTTACCAAAAGCAAAATAACATGAAAGAAAAAGCAACAAAACTTCAGTAAATTTAAATATAATAGAGTAATCTTGCAGTTTTATAATACACATACAAATTTCCAATCACGTTTCATAGTAAGGTTTATTATATTATGAATGAGAAGATCAAAAACACATTAACATTAATGCTACAAAAAATTATCCATATTTACAGAATTATTTTCTCTTGCTTTCAGATATCATTTTAATAGCTATCAGTACCACCACTAAGGAATTTAAGATGATAAAAGATTTTTTAGTTTCAAAATGGTCAAGAGGTTGTAGGGGAAAAAAATAGAAATATCGTATGTTGTGGTTCCAAATAATGTCCTTGTCCTGATGCAGATGTTTCACTGGAGTAATCCTATTTTGAAATTCTGCATGAAGAAAGCTAGAAAGGATGGAAAGGGATTTACGCAATGGCTCCATATGCTAATTTTCTTTGTTCAACTTTATCATAGTGATCCTGCTTGAATCTTGATGTGATGATAATGTTTTTCCATATAATTGAAGATATCACCCAACTAGTAGAATTCAAACAGATATATGGAGAACTTTCTGAATGAAGATGACATTTTTCCAGTAGCATTAAGGACTAGAAAGGTATTCCATGTCAGCAGAGATTCCAATACATCTCTTGGACATTCATTTTTTGGCATATTTTCACTCAAGTCATAGAACTGTAGAGAAGGAAGGGATTTAAGAGACCTTGCATGGTGCAGGTTTAACATATTATTCCTGATAGATAAATAGGTCTATATATCCTACTTAAGGAAAAAGGTTTGAATAAATAGTTTTCAAGAGACCTTCCAGCTTTTTGATTCTTTCTCTTTCTCTCTCTTTCTGGCATCCATCTATCTATCTATCTATCTATCTATCTATCTATCTATCTATCTATCTATCTATCTATCTATCTATCTATCATCTCTGTGCATGTGCATGTGTGTCTGTGTGTCTGCATTATTGTGTGCCTTTGAGAAGGTTTTTGACTTGCCTGGACAAGTAACTGCAGTTTTCTTGCCAAGGGTTTTTTTTTTTAATCTGCTTACCATTGCCTGATTTCAAGGTGACTCAACTGGCTTTGTTTGCAAGGCAAGACTGGAACTCAAGATCTCCCAGTTTCATATCTGCAGCTTTAACCTCTACACCAGATCAGCTCTCTCTATGATACGTAGCTAATAAGAAAAAAAATGAAGCATATCTGTGTGTAATTATCCCATATTCAACATTTGTTGAATGGGGATTAGCAACCACTTGGCTAGTTATATATATATATATTTTTGTAAGAATAATATATAAAGCAAGTAGATTTTCTCTCTTTGTTTCTTCATACTGGGAGTTTAACAAGTTTTAAATCTCTATTTTCTATGTTCTGTTAGCATTTTATAAAGAATCATCCAGAAGTTAGAAATAATTTTCTTTCAAGACAGAAATAGATGTACTGTATAAAAAGACGACTATGCCTTGAGAGACTATTACTGTGAAAGGCAATGAATATTTGAGTGTTCAAATTCTCCCAGTGACTAATGTGCCAAAATAGAGATGTTAATTCCATATTTTGAATGCAAAGACCTCCCACATAATTGAATCATTTTTTTTCTTTCCAACCATATTCCAAAGGAGTTGCAGCAATTTAAAAAAATGGCTGAGAGAGAAGTAATTGCAGAAATGTGAAATTATACTGTCATTATTGCTATCTATATGGCTTCTTTGTGATCACAATCAAGTTGTTCTTTGGTATCCAATGCATAGGAATTAATCATACTATGACTGACAAATCCGTAAACTGAGTCACACTATATTTTTCTCTTCTCTATTCTTCAAGTAGCCCTAGTAAGTGCTCAAGAATTTCAAGAAAAGCAAGAGAAGATGCTACAATCTTCATTAGCATATTCCAGTATCATCCACCTTTTAATGTTCAGGTGATGCAAAGCCTCTTCTTAGATCTGCTGATTATCTGATATTTCCTTATTATCCACCTATCTTTTAATTCTTATGTTGTTTTTGCTACCCTTTTTCTTCTTTACTATATTTTCCATTTATCGTAATATATTTCTTGTAGTATTTTAAATATGTATTTACATCAGCATTATTTTTTTCATTTTTTGTAATACTACTCCTCCAAATCCTAATAATAATAATACAAGAAAGACAAATGAAGAACAGAATGGAAGCATGGGAAGACAAACCACTGCATGGCCAGTACATTTTTAAAAAAAGGAGGGAAATCAGATAACAACAAGACCTGGCAATGGCCAAGAGCCGGAAACTTGAAGAAAGAGACCAAGGGGCTAATTCTGGCTGCACAAGACCAATCCTTAAGAACAAATGCATACAAAGCCAGAATTGAAAAGACAGCAACAGACAGTAAGTGCCGCCTATGCAAAGAAGCTGAAGAAACAGTGGATCACATGGTAAGCTGCTGCAAGAAGATCTCACAGACTGACTACAAGCAGTAACATGACAAAGTAGCAACACTGCTGCATAGAAAGATCTGCACGAAATGTCACTTCCTGCAAGCAAGAACTGGTGGGAGCATAAAATAGAGAAAGTCATAGAATATGAAGAAGTTAAATTGTTCTGGGACTTTAGAATTCAGACGGACAGGTATCTGCCACATAACACCCAAGACTTAACAGTTGCCTATTTAGAAAGACAAAAAAGTCTGGATAGTTGATGTGGCAGTGCTGGAAATAGAAGAGAAAGAACTGGAAAAAATAACAAAATACAAAGACCTACAAATAGAAATAAAATGACTATTGAAAAGGCAAGCAAGGGTAGTACCAATAGTAATAGGCATCTTAGGTGCAATTCCAAAACAATTGAAGTACAACCTAAACACCATAGGCATTGACAAATTCACCATCAGTCAATTGCAAAAGATGGCTTTACTTCGAATCACTTCCATCCTGCAACAATATTTATAACACCATCAAACATCTAGATCGACCTATCCCTGGCCTTGGTAAGAACTCAATAGATAGACAAAAATGCTGAAACCAGTCTGAACATCTGGCTGACTGTGTGATGATAAATAATAAAACCAATCATACTCAGATCTGCCTATATATGCAGAGGCTACCTTAATAGCTCTTAGGGTTTGGTTAGGACTTGAACTGTTAAGTTTTTACCAATCCCAGACTGTGAATCAAATTGAAGATTATAATAATAATAACAACAACAACAACAATAACAACAATAACAATAACCATCATCATCATCTCGTGGGACTTTCAAATACAGATGGATCGTCATTTGAATACGCCAGATGTCATGGTTGTTGAGGGCCAAGGCATACAGTATATTGATATCACTGTACCAGGAGATGCCAGAGTCGAAGAAAAAGAATTGGCAAAATTCATGAAATATTATGACCTGGCCATCAAAACTTCACGGTTATGGATAAAACATGTAACAGTCCTACCCATTGTCATTGGGGCACTTGGTACCATGTCCAAGAATTTTACAAAACACATCACAAAATTGCAGCTTCCTGCAATAATACCAGTGGAACTGCAAAAAACTGCGCTACTTGGAAATAATATATTTTAAGAAGATACTTGATTCATACCTAGGTTGCTGGCAGCAACCCATATCAACCATTAGGACCAGTCAATGGTATTTGTGACACATTTTTAAATGTTCAGTTGACTGAGTTTCATTTTAATGAATAAAACAGATATAATAATAATAGAATAGAATGTCTGTGGCAAAAACACAAAGGTAGTACCAATAATAATTGCCATCTTGGGTGCAATCCCAAAACAACTAGAACCACCACTTGAACACCATCAGTATTGACAAAACCACCACCAGTCAATTGCAAAAGGCAGCTTTACTTGGAACAGCTTATATACTGAAACAATAACTTTAACACCATCAAACATCCACATCTGCTTATCCCAGGTCATTTGGAAGAATTTGATAGGGTGGACAAAAATGCTAAATACAGTTTAAACATCTGGCTAATTATGTGAGAAGCTATAATCAAATAAACGTGTTTTTTTTAAAAAAATAAAGAAGGCATTTCCTTATTGCTTTAACTCCTGCTTTAACTATTTTAACTCCTACGTTCTTACTTTTGATAGTGGGACGCTATCTTTAGAACTAGTAGAGTTTCTGAGCCCCTCCACCTCTCCAATACCTGATCAACGATAAATGGAAAATTGTCTTCTTGAACACTCAGTCAAGAATGGAAAGGACAGGACTGCTCTTTTTATCCATAAAGGAAGCTATAGTTTGCTGTCTTACTGTTGCCAATAGCAGCGAGAATGTAGTTATCACAATATGTTCAGATCTCTCTCTGGGAGGAAAAGTGAAGTTATTTCTCTGTCTCTTTTCCTTCTATAGAAAGGGAACAAAATCAATGCTGCCTTTCTTTGGGGAAGACAAAGGAAGTCTTATTGCTACCTTCTCAGTGTCATTAATAAATAGAAGACAGTAATCAGATGTGCCTTTCCTCTCTTTGCCAGCCAGAAAAAAGGAAAAATGATTTTGTATCACGGTCTTGCAACTGTTGCTGCTGAGAATGAAAAGTATTGAAGAAAGAGAAGAGGATGTGCCCATTTGCATTTAAATAAATCAATATGTTTATGGTTGGGAGGATATCTGTTGTTAGTTCAATTTTCCAGAGAGGTTCTACATGAAAAGAAAGCATTATCTTATTTAGTAAATCCATGGGGCTAGTCTTGAACTGGCTGATGTTGAGCCCCACAGTTTAAAATTGTCCACTCTTGAAGCATTAATTGATAATGAAAATAGCATTGTCAAAGTATGGATTGATAATGTATATATAATAGTTTCTAATAATGTTGGAAACTTGATCTTAACTTCTCATCTTAATACTACTTCTCAACATCTTGTTTTTTGCCTCCATCAATATGGCATCATTTGTCTATACTGTGGTTTAATTCAATTGCACATCTATCTATCTATCCTCAATTTCAAATTTATGTTCCTTCAATTCATGGTGGTTTACATCAGAGGTGAAATCCATCAGGTTCTGACAGGTTCTGGAGAACTGGTAGCAGAAATTTTGAGCAATTCAGAGAACCGGCAATACCACCTCCGGCTGGCCCCAGAGTGGGGTGGGAATGGAGATTTTGCAGTATCCTTCCCCTGGAGTGGGGTGGGAATGGAGATTTTGCAGTATCCTTCCCCTGGCATGCCCACCAAGCCATGCCCAGAGAACTGGTAATAAAAAAATTTGGATTTCACCACCGGTTTACATGAATTAAATTACAAAATGTAGCACTCAGCCATAAAATAACATTATGATAAAACACCACACACAATCACCTTAAAGAGACATTTGTAGCACTTGACAGAGTACAGCAAGCTATGAGGCCAACCAAGCTGTGGGGGATAAAAATGTCACAGTTTCAGCAGGATTATATAGATCAATCTGTCAATAAAAAGGTAATTTAGTGATGGTGGTAAATAGAGCATGAGAAAAAATGACCCCACTTGAGAATATCAATATTTTGAATGCCAACAAAAGAGATAAGCTTTGATAGTCACAAAACACATGTGGTAAGGTGTTCTGCCTTATTTCTAATTTGGAACTTGCTCATATGGATATGAATGAGAAACCAGGTGGTAGTAACTAAACAAAAGTAATTTCAGCATTTGCTGAGGAAAAAACACACGCTACTCACAAATGCAGCACTACTAGTATATTATTAGGGCTATTATCATATTATAAGATTTAAAATAGGAACATTTCAATTGCTTCATCAAAGAAATTCCAACTAAGTTATTCTTCTTCTATATAATAGCCTTTGTTAGTCATGCAATTAGTATTTCCTCTGAATATTTCCTGCTGATTTTAACTTCATAGTTAATATAATTATACCACTTCTGGAGAAAAAGGCGGCTTCTTAGATTTATCGAAGTAAAATTATGGAAAGGCTGAAAGTATAAAAACTGTATCTTTATGGACCTAAAAAATAATTTTTAAAAATAACCATAAACACCATCTGCTTTAGGAACAATATTGCTCAATATGAACAGCATCACTCTCTCAGTTAATTTCCAGGCCTAGGTTAAGGTACTGGGGATTTCTTACAATGAGATAAAGAACAATGACATTTTAAAGATATGTTCTTACCTAAGATGTTTTACATACATTATCAGATTTTGGCTAAGCCTGGGTTAATGGTTTCCCCAGGTACTCTTCTCTCTGGTAATACCAAATAGCAGAACATTTTCTCGAGTAGGCAGCTGGCTCCATTCTTACTGAATTTTTAGATGGCATGCATGTTAACTTCTGAGGAGCTTGAAAATAGTGTTTGCCTTTTTCATATTGATTTATTTTTAATAGTATGTGTTTTGAGGGCTCTGGTTGGCAAAAAATAAAATAAAAGCTATTTATATATCTAAGAACAGAGTATGGTAAATAAATTACCTTACTAATCCAGCAACTATCTTTTTGTAACATAAAAAAATGTATTGTTTTCTTCTCCTGATATTTTACTGGCTTTCTTTCTTTCCCAACACCAAAGTACTGTCAAGAAGACACAAAGGAGCCATCTGAGAAAATATATATCACTTTCATTTGACTCAGATAATAAAATTCTAGGCAACGAGTATCATGTTTCTGCCAGAATCATAAAACAATCAAGATAGGCACCCTGGTTACTTTACAAAAAATAAAAGCCTGCAATGTTCCAGAAATATTAGAAATATAGTTTTGCAATTAAGGTATAATGATATACAGGTATAAAGGTTATGCTGCACAAATTAGAGGTTTTCTTGTTTATGCAAATATGCATCACTTTCCCAAGCTCTTAATTACAGCTGATCAATAGTTTTTCTTTAAAAAATTAATACCTCATCACCTTATTTAAATAGTATTTCAATTCATCATCTTAATTGCTGCATAATTTAATAAAGAAAATGCTATTTACTTTCATGTAATGATGTATGGATTTATTTAGAAGCCACAGGTTTATAGCTAGGAAGCAGATTGTGGCATACAAATGCAGGATTTCATTCAACTGTGTTGCTTTCAGCATCCTTCAGCTTCAGTCCTTCCTACATTCCTGCAATCTCTCTGCACAAAAATAACTGAAATAGATATTCCATAGAGCTCAGGGTGCAAGGGTAAGCAGGAAAGTGAAAATCATGGCCATGTTCTATATAGGGGTGAAATTTACTTACCTTCCCTACTGGTTTGCCAATGTGCATGTGCTATGCACTCACTCGCTCCTCTTTCGCACGCTGTCATCTATACATGCAGAAAGTCTTCTACGTATACAGAAAGGCTTAAAATGTCACAAAAAGGTGACATCATGACATCCGCACGGGTGGGCAGTGCCTCCCACAGCCGCCACTACCAGTTTGCCCAAGCCAGATAGAATTGGCTGGATTTTACCCCGGTTCTCTATTTAACAAAAGAAGCAAAGCAAACAGCATTTAAGAAGAAGAAAAGGGGAGAAGAAACCTGAGGAATTGTTGTGGTCTGTCGGCATCCTGTGGAGCTGACAGCAGAATCAAACAATGATGAGATGAGGGAGGAACATTGGCCAGTCTTGGAGTCTGGGGAAGGCTCAGACGAGGGCTAAGAGTCAGAGGCAGAGAGGGGGCCAGGGCCATCTAGGAGTTATGTACTGCCTCCAGAGCCTCCAGAGTCAGACATCAGCAAGGCAGAGGAACAGAGGAAACCTGTTCCCAGTGCGCGCATGCACAGAGCTGCCAGAAGGCAAGAACAGTTAAGACAAAAGGGACAACTCGGGAGTAGGGCTTGGAGTTGATTGGCCCCTCCCATAAGACATAAAAGGAGGAGCAAAGACACATGAGTCTTTGCAGGAAGCAACATTGTTCATTCTGGTCAGTTTAAATTCTGAAGCTCCATTTTGACTCTGTGCTCCATGTGGCCTTGCAAAACTAATTGCCAATTAGGTCTTTGGCAGCGTGTCAAGGGAGATAAAGGTGGGTGCTTATCAGCCTTATCCCGAAGGACTGTGGCAGACTTCTGTCGGACTCTTTACAAACTATTTGTGACTCATTATGGGCAGTAAAGAACATAATTCACAGCCATTGAAATAAAAAGAGGGTTTGGGGACTAATTATGTGCTTTTTACTCTCAGGAAGCCTAGGTCAGAAAAGGAATCTGTCACTAAGGCCACAACAGAGTTTAAACAGAATCTTGTCTAATTACTGTTTAGTATGCATTTGTCAACTATGATCCAGTCATCAGTCTTGACTTTTCAGGCTGCAGAGGTGTTAAAATTGCTATTTCAAAATCCAAAAGACAGAGTATATCACTACTTGCAAAGAAGGCAAACTGCATAAAGTTTCCTTGAGAGTCTTTGCTTGAAAGTATATTTATAATTGTTAACAGTATTCACTTCCTATGTTCAGTGCTGATCAATAAACCGTATGATCAGATAGAGGCTACAGGTTTCCAGTATGAAGAACCCTATCTGAAATCAATTAATTTACAGGACAGTTTCACTAATAACCTGACTTTGTGTATCTCCATGTATTGTTGTCAAACCAGTAATGTCTGAAGAAAACCACAAGGAAGAGAATATGGCACATATTTGGTGACATCATCACACATATCCTGATTTACATATTTGTGATCTAAGGCAATAAAAGTATTAGGTTATGGCATCTGAGTAGTTTTCATCCATATGTTTTCAAATCTCCCTTTGCTCTTTCTGAGGATGTTTATGGAGTAATCCCAATGCCTGCTTTTCTACAAATGATGATTATATGTCTGGACCTGACAAAATATTCTGTTTATCCTACCAAATGTTATTGTGAATGAGGCAAAAATCTCATTCTAGGACAGGGGTGTCAAACTTGCATCATCACATCATCATCACATCACGTATCTTGACTTTCCCCCCCTTCATTAAACCGGCCGTGGGTGTGGCCAGCACGTGATGTATCCAGCCCATGGGCCACAAATTTGACACCCGTGCTCTAGGAAGTTCACACATAACAGAGTTAAAAAGCAATTTGAATATTGTCTATCAATCAAATCTAACATGTCAGTTAGAATAGTTAGCAGAGACCTTTGTTTAACAGCCTTTGGATACAATTGGCAATTTTTTATTTCAGACTTCTAATGGATTATTTTCAGTCGAATCAAGGGTTCACTTGCTATATTAAGATTTTATGGCAAACCAGACAACCCATGACCTTTCAAAAATTGTCTAAAGATGTCTTACAGTTTGGAAAAATTACTATTCCAGTTTCGCCAGTATGTCAATAGCTCATTGAGGACATATGCAGTGGTGAGCTGCTGCGAATTTAGACCGGTAATTCCGACCAGCGGCTGGGCCCATCTAGCTGTCCTGGACTATCACATCCTATATAATTGCCAGTTTTTTGATGCCACGCTTCCTCACATTTTCGGTTCCAGGTGAACTGGTTGTTACAGTACATATGTATACAATGCAATCTCACTGGAATGATGCAGTATTAAGTCCTATTATTTTTATCTCATTCCCTTTGAACTCAGAATTTACTCCTGAGCAGGTAAAATCATACTGTTAATTTCAGAGGTTTGAACTTGTAATAACATTCCACAAAACATAACTATCATATTTATACTTATCATTTCTTTCTTTAGGCTTCCACTGTTAAATTACAACTGTAGTTTAAAATTATTGCACCTCTTAAAATGGTGTAATCAAGAAAGTCTGAAAACATAGTTCATTTCATAGAAGCCAGCAGTGTCTTGCAAATGTGATGAAGCCTGAGGATGAACCATTCAACCTTATTTTTAAAACAGCTTAATTTCAGTTACAATAACTATAACTACCTGCTGCAAATCTTCTCTTTTTCTGGATTATTTTTTAATACATTGCCAGAGTTTAGTCACTAAACTCATTCTACAAGTGAGCAAAGTGCATTTTATGGTCAAATAGAGCATTATTTTAATTAATCCAATATTGATTTTAAAAAAATATAAGACTTTTGGAACTGGAAAACTGGTAGATACCATAATATTGTCAACACACAGACAAAAGGATTGCCATGATGACAGTTACAAAACACCTATTTTCTAGGTTGGCAGTTTTCCAAACTTCCAAACTTCCAAACAAGGAATTTTCTAGGTTGGAAGTTTTCCAAACTTCCAAACTTCCAAACAAGGAATTACACTACAGCACTCTATCATTCCCCTCACCCCCATGCCTCTGGGATGTGTTTGGATTCCAGATTCTAGAAGCATTCTTAGAAATAAAGATTAAGACTCTGCAACATCCTTGCTTTTGATTAAAAAGAACTTCTACCTCTCAAACTATCCCCTTCCCTTTAATTACCAAGCTTCCTCCATGGAAATGTTTCTCAACTCAGTAACGTCTAAGATGTGTGGGCTTCAACTCCCAGAATTTCCCAGCAAGCCAGCAATTCTGGCAATAAAAATCTACCCAATTTAAAGTTGCCAAGGTTGAGAAACATTGCTGTATGCACCATGTTTAGTTTTCGTTAAAAACAAATAAAGTTTTTAAAAGGAAGATTTAGCTAGATCCTTTATGCTTGCAGAACCCAAGTGATCAGCCACCTGGATGGGGAGAAGGTAGGGCAGCATTTTTCTAGAGTTTTTTTTTCCACCTTTGCCCTCTAAAAAAAGTCATTCATTGTTCTCAGTAGAAAGGGGAATAAGTATATCATTCCAAAGTTGATATATCCCTTATCCCTTGCAAAGGATAAGATAGATTGAATGTCTTTAGCCTGTCTCAGTGTTTTTCAGCATTGGCTAATTTAAGATATGTGGACTTCAATCAGCCTGCTGGCTGGAGAATTCTGAACCCTAAAGTCCACATATCTTAAAACTGGTCAGATTGCGAAACCCTGATCTATTTTACACCAGCTCTGAAAACCCGCTCTCAATTCCCATGACATGCTATCATTTCATTATAACTCCATACAGGATGATTTTCAACACAAATGAAGGATGCTTGAGAAATGGCTCAATTTTTTTTTCTTTTTTGCAAACAAGTTGATAAATATACAGAGCATAAATATACTGAAAGTGTAGATTTGGAATTCAGTGGATTTATTTTAGTTTCCTTTTATTCGGAAATAGATGGCAGAAAACTTCTCTGGTATACAATTACCGGTAGCTCACAGTGGCTATGGTCAGAGTTTTGAAATGACCAGACCAAGCAATGAGGCTGATTTCTGGTGAGTTTCAAATTATTTGTATTGATTTGGAAGGGTTCAGTGACAAAGAATCCAGTAACTAAGCATACCCCCATCCAGTGGTGGGATTCAGCCAGTTCACACCCCTTCAGGAGAACCGGTTGTTAACATTCTGAGCAGTTTGGCAAACTGGTTGTTGAAAGAAATCATTAGGGCACAGAACCGGTTGTTAAACTACTTGAATTCCACCACTGCCCCTATCACATACATATTAGTATGGCCTAATATACATCATGCTTCCCAATTATACAGTTAGTGAAATGTAGAGTGTCACACCGCAGTGGCTCAGGGGCTAGGATGTTGAGCTTGTCAATTAAAAGGTCAGCAGCTCAGCGGTTCGAATCCCTAGTGCTGCCATGTAATGGGGTGAGCCCCCGTTACTTGTCCCAGCTTCTGCCAACCTAGCAGTTCGAAAGCACATAAAAATACAAGTAGAAAAAATAGGGACCACCTTTGGTGGGAAGGTAACAGCATTCCATGTGCCTTTGGCATTGAGTCATGCTGGCCACATGACCACGGAGACATCTTCGGACAGCGCTGGCTCTTTGGCTTTGAAATGGAGATGAACACCCCCCCCCCTAGAGTCGGCAACAACTAGCACGTATGTGTGAGGGGAACCTTTACCTTTACTTTTTAGAGTGTCACACATCTAATAAGCTAGAAGTCAATAAGAATGGAAAGCCAAAGTTTGGTAATAACACACTCATTTGCACATTAATGTAGATTTTATTATATTATCTTTCCCAATAGTCACCACGGAAGCCCCCCTCCCCTCCAGCCCCAGAGAATGAAATATTTTGGGGGATCTTAAAAGAGGCTATTGTATTTCCCCAAAGGAGAAAAGGAAAAACATGCTCTTAAAGGCAGAAAGTCACCCCAATCTTCCTGCTCTAGGAAAACTCAAGCTGCCTCAAGCAGAACCCTGAAGTCTTTAAAGATGGATATTTTGTGCCCATTAAGAAATCCTGGCCAGCCTATTCATAAACAAAATGCCTTCAGTTCAGCTCTGCAAGGCTGGAGCTGATGGGATTGAGAATGTACATTCCCCCACCCAAATTCTAAGGATAGGACATAATAGGATTATGGACATAATAGGATTAACCCACCACTATTGAACTAGTAAGAGACACAAGGCTTTTTACATTGCACAACCCCATGGAACATCTCAATCACCAAACCTCAGAGCCCTATAAAAATCCATTCACTCATTCAACCATTTTGTCAGCCACCCCAGAAACATGCTGCTGTCATTAAAGTTTCTGGCATCCAAATAAAGAGAGACCTTCTTTCCAACCAGCCTCTATTTTCTTTCCAGCATTTTTCTTCCAGCTTGGAACCCGACTGGATTTTTCTTCAGTACAGACCAGTAGAGTAGAGTCCAGTTTCTAACTAGAAATGAAGAGACTGTGTTCTTATCCCACATTGGATATGAACCCATCCAGTTGACCTTGGACAAGTCACTTTCTCTCAGCTGGTTAGTCAATTCCTGTCGCAACCAATGGATGAACACTCAATTGATGCAAAAAGAAAGAAAGAAAGAAAGAAAGAAAGAAAGAAAGAAAGAAAGAAAGAAAGAAAGAAAGAAAGAAAGAATCAGAACCTGATTTGCAGAAAAAATGCTGGAAAAAAAATATTTTCCAATGGTGCATGTAATCTGATATTTGTGACGTGGCATTTTTTATGATTTTATGTTATTACTCTTGATTACTGGCAACTGCCTGGACTAGTCTCTGCAGTTTTTTGGTAATGTTTTTGGAAGTAGTTTCCATTAAGTATTTTCTAGGCCTGAGAGAAAGTGACTGGCTGAAAGACACCCAGTTGGCTCCATGCCTAAGGCAGGAACAGAATTCAAGACCATCTGGTTGCTAGCCTGGTGACTTAACCTCTGCACCAAACTGTCTATTTTACCTTGCAATTACATTTATGGATTCACCAGATTAGAGAAAATCTCCAGGTGTCACTCAGCACTGAAATAACAAATGAAAATTATAGTTTGAATTGCATTTTGAAAATAATTACACAATGTTATCAGAAGTTACTTTATGTCACAATACAGGGAAAATTATTGAAAAAAACACATTACTTATTCTTCACATATGATGTCTCTGTTATTGCTTAAACATAATTTTAACCTATTAATTTGCCTTTTACTTTCAAGTTTCAATGTTATTCAGCCACATGGTTTTGTACAAAGAAGTTAGTTTCCTCTTGCAAATTAATCATTAATCGGTTTAATGATTAATCCAAGAGACTTAAAATTATACAAGACATAATCATAAATGCATTATCTATTAGACACAGAAAATCAACGGTTGAAGCAATCTGCTAACAGATGTTTTAATTGGATGATTGTTGGCAATGTCAACAGATTATTCTCTGAGTAATCTTAATTTAGAATTATGAAGAATTGATGTATCACAGGTTAATGTTAAATCTTTCTCATCTGCCTTTTCAGTTTTTAAAATTAATTTCAATCACTCTCTTTGAGAGAAACTGTGCATGTTTATTCAAAAGTAAGTCCTACTGTGTTTGGTGAATATTTCCACACAATTATCAATTGTGCAACTCAGTGTTTATAACAACAGGAGTCCTGTAAGTATTGCCAAAAGTCAGTGTCAAATTGCTCACTAACAGGAATGTGATTTTTCATGGGACAAAGAAAAAAGTTTTAAGCATTTGACAATGTGCCTATTTAGCTTTTTTTTTTTCAACCCAAAGTCCTCAAATTTCCACTCTGAAATGGGAAGAGAATAATAGCTATTCTAATGTGGACTATAAATGCCTGCTCTGAAAAGGACACATGTGTTACAAGAATTCCAAAAAAAGCCCTCCAGATGTGTGGGAGTTACAACATCCAGGATTTCCATTTATGAGCATTAGTAAACATATGGGCTATTACTGGCAAACATGCTCCCATCTTTCTAATTAGATGATAATTAGAATCAGATTTGTGTTATGAAAAGGGAGCACAAAACTTTATTACAGTAATTGGTTTTAAAATGGTTTAAATAGTCTAGATCATAAAACAATTCAGAAATATAAAAATCACCACCAAGGATTAAAGCAAACAGTAGCAATAAGCATAAAACATAGAAAAACAAAGTTGGAAGGAAATTTGGAGGTCTTCTAATCCAACATCCTGCTCAAGCAGGAGACCCTATACCATTTCAGAAAAGCGGCTGTCCTGTGTCTTTTTGTTTGGCATTAACTGTTCTTTTTTTAAAAAAAAAACCTTAAACAGAATAACAGAGTTGTAAGCCACCTTGGAAGTCTTCTAGTCCAATCCTCTGCTCAGGCAGGAAGCCCCATACCATTTCAGACAAATCGTTGTCCAATCTCTCCTTAAAAACTTCCAGTATTGGAGCATTCACAACTTCTAGAGGCAAGTTGTTCCATTGATTAATTATTCTGTTAGGAAATTTCTCCTTAGTACTAGTTTGCTTTTCTCCTTGATTAGTCTCCATTCATTGCTGCCTTCTGGTGCTTTGGAAAATAAGTTGATCACTTTTCTTTGTGGCAGGCCCTCAAATATTGGAACACTGCTATAATGTCATCCCTAATCCTTTTTTCCACTAGACATACCCAATTCCAGAAAATATTCTTTATATGGAGGCATGCATAAGCACACCAGTGTGCCTACCATCCCTGTCCTACCGTTCCCAATTATAAGTAATCGTTTTATGTGTTTATGTCTATGTTTTGTCAATTTATATCCTTTTTTTTTGTGTCAATTTTTTCATGTGTCCATGTCCATGTCTATTCTGTTACCTGTTTTCTTGTACTTGTTGACAAATCAATCAATCAATCAATTAATAATAATAATAACAACAACAATAATAAAAATAATTCGCCAATACATCACGCAGTCCTAAGCGCTTGGGAAGTGTTCGACTAGTGATCTGTGATACGAAAACCAGCATAGTTATCTCGTTTGCTGTGTATACTGTCATTTTGTGATAATAATAATAATAATAATAATAATAATAATAATAATAATAATAATAATTATTATTATTATTATTATTATTATTATTATTATTATTATTATTATTATTATTATTATTATAGAAAATGAGAAGGTGAAGATCTTATGGGACTTTTGAATACAGATGGATCGTCACTTGGAACATAACACACCAGATATCACAGTTGTCAAAAACCAAAACGTCCAATTTATTGACATTGCGGTACCAAGAGATGCCAGAGTCAAAGAAAAAGAACAGGAAAAAGTAATGAAATATCGCAACCTGGCCATCAAAACTACATGGCTATGGATGAAATATGTAACAGTGATACCCATTGTCATCAGGACACTTGGTACCATGTTCAAGAATTTTATAAGATACATCAACAAATTGCAGCTTCCTGCAATAACACCAGTGGAACTTCAAAAAACTATGCTGCTTGGAACATCATATATCTTAAGAAGGTACTTGGTTGATACCTAGGATGCTGGCAGTAACCCGTATCAACCCTCAGCACCAGTCAATGGTATTTGTGATGTCTTTTTGAATGTTCAGTTGACTGAATTTCATGTTTAATAAATAAAGATTAGTATCATTATTATTAATAATAATAATATATAATAATATATAATATAATATATATAATATAATATTAATAATAATAACAATAACAATAATAACAATAATAATAATAAGTAGTAGCAGTAGTAGTAGTAGTAGTAGTTCCACTGGAAGCCTAAAAAAGTGATTGAAAATGAGTGTGCAAAACTACTGTGGGATTTCCAAATACAGACTGATAAAGTTTTGGAACACAATTCCTAATTGTGGAAAAGAAAAAAGTGTGGATAGTCGACATTGCTATACCTGGTGACAGCAGAATTGTTGAGAAACAACTTGGAAAAGTCACCAGATATCAAGATTTGAAAATCGAATTGCAGAGACTCTGGCATAAACCAGTGCAGGTGGTTCCAGTGGTACTCGGCACACTGGGAGCTGTGCCTAAAGACCTAGGCAAGCACTTAAAAGCAATTGGTGCTGACAAGACCACCATTGGTCAGCTGCAGAAGGCCATCTTACTGGGATCAGCTCGCATAATTCGCCAATACATCACACAGTCCTAAACGCTTGGGAAGTGTTCGACTAGTGATCTGTGGTACGAAATCCAGCATAGTTATCTCGTTTGATATGTATACTGTCATTCTGTGTAATAATAATAATAATAATAATAATAATAATAATAATAATAATAATAATAATAATAATAATAATAATAATAATAATAATAATATGTTATAGCCTCCAGTCCACTAATCATCTTTGTTGCTCTTCTCTGCATTTTTTTTTGAGTCTGAATATATTTTTTACATTCTGGTGACCAAAACTAGATGCACTATTCTAAGTGTGGTCTTATCAAGGTATTATAAAGTGGTATTAACACTTCATGTAATCTGTCAAGATTCATCAGGTTTTCTTCTTACTTTTTCTAGAATTTGTTGATCCTGGTAAAAGGAAAACAAAGATTGATGTAGTTGTTTAAAAGATAGCAAGGAGTTGCAGAGAAAAAAAAACATTTTCAGGGTTTAATTCCCACTGAGAAAAATTTTAATCTGAAACCCGCTTTTCTAATCCCATTCTTTTCGATTTGGCTATGCAAAGCCAACCCTGCTCAGCAACTGTAATTTGTGCAGTTTCTTAGCATGCTTCTCTAGTTTCTTACCTTTTCTCCTTCCCTAAATATATACAAAAAGGAATGCTAAAAGTACTGCATAATATGCCTATGGGGTGAAACCAATAAGTGATGTTGCTCAAGCATGCAATTAAGTTTATTATGCATATACCCAGTGTATTTTGGCAAAAGATGTGCTGAGTAAGAAACTAAGAGGTAAATTGTAAGTAAATTGCAGTTCTACTTAGAACTGTAGATCTTCCATTCATGGTGGCTTAGTGTGAGTGTGCTTTATTTAAACACTATCTAAAAATGTTTCTAGGAAGCCTACTGTGCTGTTTGACTGGTAACAGAATTTCTGCTCTTTATCAAACAGGGTAATGACATTTTGGAGCCAACTGGAACAGCAGTGCAGTGTTACTCTGCTACCTCTTGTAGCCCTGCAAAAATGTCATTTACACCATGCTGGGAAGTTTTTATGAAAAGAAAGGAAACATTCAAATAGCTTGAGCCCCTGCAGACTTTGACTGATAGCTGTCATAATTTTAATGCACAGAAAAAGTGTTATGTGTACATAACATATATTCACTTCAACTGAGGTTCCAAGGAACTGATAAATGTCCCTTCTCTAATCTAATTTTCACGTTAGTGTGTTCGGTGTTTATAGCTGCTTGAGAGTGTGAATGTATTTGTCTTGATTCTTAAAACAGAAAGCCTTCCAGTGCAGAAGGAGACAAAACATTATCAAAAGAGGCACTGACAAGTTTAGCTGATTCTGTGAAACAAAAGTACATCACCTTTTAGCCAGCTGAAAGCCACCCTGCATTTTTAAATAATACAATAAAAGCTATACTTTTAATAGAATCCAGACCAGCACAAAGTGATGGTTGTGGGCGGAACAAAGTTTATATCTGATTTATAAAATATATTAATAATGAAAACCATTGAACATTTTCCTCTTTCTTTCACGTCCAAAACATAGAATTTGATGGCAACTTTTAGAGAAGTTCAGGGAAGCTTCTTCCAAAATTTATTTCAGAATTGGTCCAGTTTTTCTGTTATGTCAAAAACCAATTTCAAGCCCCCTTGCTTCAAAATTTTCAGTTTTAAAAAGATGGTCTTCTCAGGAATGGCACCCAAACTAGAAATCTCGACACAAAAATATATTTGCTTTAATGTATTTTCTGTTGTATATTATTTATTCTCTTTTTACTTGCTTTTTAGTTACTGATAATTTATGCCTCATTTCTCTCTATGTATTAGTTTCTAAGCATAAGAAATAAGATATACTGGTATATATTTAACCTAGTAGTGAATTTAAATTCTTTAAAAGTTTACTAGAAGTCACCCTTTGTGATAGAGGTCAGAGATTAACTTGGAGAAAAAACGCAACAACTATTAATAAAATAGGAGCTCAGTCCAGGAAAAAAAGACCACATGAGAATAAATTCTAAAGCTAACCCACTTTGACAATACAGGTAGTCTTTGTTTAGTAACTGCCTTATTAGTGACTGCTTGCTGTTATGCCAGTTTAAAAAAGTAACTTTGCAACAGTTTTCACATTTATGACCTTCATACATTTGTAAGAAAAAGAAAAGCCAAAGAACATAAACACAGCTGTGGTTTCTCTTAATGACTGCTTTACTTAACAAATGGGTAGTCAGTCCTAATTGTGCTTGCTGAATGAGGACTATCTTATCTTACAATATAGAGTAAAGAAGGATAAATGGTTTTCAAGATTCTATTATTATATGCGATATAAATAGACTCTTAGTATTTCATGTTCTTGTTCTTTTTTATGTTTCCTGACTTGGCCTATCTTGGGGTTGATGTTTATTGCAATTGATGCAGGCATGGGAGGGAGCAGCTGTGTCATTCATAGGCAGGCAAGCAGACAGATAGACAGGACTGTCCTGGAGTTTGTTCACATTTCTCCATCCTGGTACACGCCACTGAAGATTGCTGTCAGAGATTATACAGACCTGTTAAATATCTGGCCATTTGACAGAGTTATCCTATTTGGTAGCAAAAATTCAGATGCCTATTATGTGACTCTTTGTGGCTACATAGTGATTGTCTAATTTTTTACAAACCAAATACACTGATCCTGTGATATGATGCTTTCTGGTAAAAGTTTCTCTTTTACAGAATTTATTTCCCTAGCCCTAGTGGTATGTAAATCCCACTCTTTCAGTGCTTTTAAGTCAGCTTTGAAAATCTATGTATGCTTTATTTTTGTTTCTTTCAACCTTGACAACTTTAAGATGTGTAGACTTCAACTCCCAGAACTTCCCAGTCAGCATGCTGGCCTGGGAATTCTGAGAGTTCACAGCTTAAGTCCACATAGCTTGAAGTTGACACGGTTAAGAAACACTGTCTATTTACTTATATGTGCATTATGATGTAATTATCTGCAAGATAAACTCTTATATAATAATAATAATGATAATAATAATAACAACAACAACAACAACAGAGTTCTAAGGGACCTTGGAGGTCTTCTAGTCCAACCCCCTGTCCAGGCAGGAAACCCTACACCATTTCAGACAAATGGTTATCCAACATTCCAGTGTTGGAGCATTTACAACTTCTGCAGGCAAGTTGTTCCACTCATTAATTGTTCTAACTGTCAGGAAAGCTTAGCTTCTTTAAGCTAATCTTGATTCCTAGTGATTTTTATAGTTATGGTGCAGATCACTGTCCTCTTCCAACTCTATAGCTTGGAATTACCAGGTGTTCTCCCATCCATGTAGTGGCCTAGCTGTTAAAGTGAGTCACTCAATGTTACCAGTAGACACAATTTCATGATTATGAAACCAGGGTTTCAAGTCAAGGATAAGTGATCCATACCACTATTACTATAACAGAAGTGTGATTGGAAAAAAAAAATTCTTCCTTCCGCAAGTGCAGTCATTCCACCCCGAAAAACAAATCCTCATGGCACATGGATCATTTTGGTGAGTGCAAGGGTGGCATGGTTGAATTAGAAGATAAGGCATCTATTTCAATAGAAAACTGACTTTGCTCCAATAAGGCCATTTCATTTATTACTCCTCATCTAATTTACATGAATGGATGTGACAGATTTTTCTTTTTCTTGGAGGGTGGGGTTACCATGTTACTAAGCTAGCATCCCCCACCCCCAGTATTCCATTCATTGACAATGTGTTATTCCAGGTGAAGCAGGCATGGGAATAATGCCAGAATTAATTCTGTAAAATACTCCTCAGACTCCTCAGTTTTAATTACCCAAACCTGGTGATTTACTTATGAAACGTTAATCATAAGTAAACACATCATTTAGCAAAGTGCATAATGCATTGCTTTTTAAAAATACTATACTGAGCTGTCAACTTATTATGCACAGATAGTCCTCTACTTACAACAGTTCATTTAGTGATTCATTCAAAATTACAACAGCACTGAAAAACATGACTTATGACCATTTTTCACAGTTACAATCTTTTCAGCATCCCCATGATCATGTGATCAAAATTCAGGTGCTTGGCAACTGGTTCAGACTTATGACGTTGCAGTGTCCTGGGGTCATGTCATTTATCTGTTGCAACCTTCTGACAAGCAAAGTCAATGGGGAAGCCTGATTCACTTAACTTATCAAATGCAGTGATTCACTTAGCAACTGTGGCAAGAAAAGTCATAAAATGGGAAAAATTCACCTTAAAAATGTCTCACTTAACGACAGACATTTTGGCCTCAATTGTGGTCGTACATCGAGGACTGCCTGCATTTTTTCTGATCAAACCATAAGCACTTTTTTATTTTCTGTTTTGGATTCACCTTCTTTGTTTTCTTCTTATAACATACTTACAGAAAAATTAGTTCACATTTATTCATTTACTTATTTTCAGGTGACAATGCTCTCTTTCAAAAGGCCATCAATGATCTGAAAGCATCTGCAAACTTCAGGCATCAAGGCTAAATATGTCCCCACACACCCGAGCCTGCCACTATTTACTGCAACAGAAAAAGTACCTCTGATGGGAAAGCATGGAGGTACTGAATCTATCCTGGCTCTTCATGATCTCTCAGCAGGTTTCAATACCATGGTCATCTTTAGTGCTCTCTACACTTCTTTATAATTTCTTCATAAAGCCACTGGGTGAGATGATTTTTTGCTACAGCATGAGGTATCATCAGTATGCAAATAATACCAGGTAGACATTTTCACCCCAGGCAAAGTAAGTGATATTTTGCATCCTTTCATAGTGGATGAATGATGCTTATTTCAACTAGTTTATGATGCTTATATCGGACACTAGTTAGGTCTTTTTCAAGGACCTACCTAGTGGCACTGAGGGTGGCGAGGCGCTCCTACGCTTCCGCCCTCATTGCGTCAGCAGATAACCGCCCGGCCGCCCTGTTTCGGGTAACCCGTTCCCTCCTTCACCAGGGGGAGCGGGATGACCCCTTACAGGGACGTGCCGAGGAGTTTAACGGTTATCTATACGATAAAATCGCTCAGCTCCGGGATAGCTTGGACCAAGATTGCGATGATCCGGATGAGATGACTGAGGCGCGTCTTGTTGATACCGTTTGGGATGAGTTCGATTCTGTGACTCCCGAGGACGTGGACAGGCTGCTGGGGAGGCTGCATGCCACTACATGTTTACTGGACCCGTGCCCCTCCTGGCTGGTGCTGGCCACACAGGAGGTGACACGAGGCTGGCTCCAGGGGATTATAAATGCTTCTTTGATGGAGGGGATCTTCCCCGCCGCCTTGAAAGAGGCGGTGGTGAGACCCCTCCTCAAGAAGCCTTCCCTGGACCCAGCTATTTTGGGTAATTACCGTCCAGTCTCCAACCTTCGCTTTATCGCGAAGGTTGTAGAGAGTGTGGTGGCGTGGCAGTTTCCTCAGTACCTGGAGGAAGCTGTCTATCTAGACCCGTTCCAGTCCGGCTTCCGACCCGGGCACAGCACGGAGACAGCTTTGGTCGCGTTGGTGGATGACCTCTGGAGGGCCAGGGACAGGGGTTGCTCCTCTGCCTTGGTCCTGTTAGATCTCTCATCGGCTTTTGATACCATCGACCATGGTATCTTGCTGCGCCGGTTGGAGGGGTTGGGAGTGGGAGGCACCGTTTATCGGTGGTTCTCCTCCTACCTTAAATTTTTTATATTTCCTGTAATTTTATATGGGGTATTTTAGGTTGGTCAATTCGATGGTTTTAATTCGGCCACTATTGAATAGGTATTTTAAATTGATTTTTAACTGTGTATATTTATTGTTTTTATCTTGGCTGTACACCGCCCTGAGTCCTTCGGGAGAAGGGCGGTATAAAAGTTTAATAAATAAATAAAATAAATAAATAAATAAACTGAACTGGTAAGACCAAGTAATAGTGAGTAGGAGGCTCCTTTGCATCTGAGGGTTTATCGTTTTCACTCTTGCATTGCCCTCCATGAACCTGATGCATAATCTGGTCCTAGACTCACAACTCCTGCTTAAGGAGCAAGTGGCAATTGTAGTTAGGAGGGCCATCGTTCAACTTCATGTTGAGCACCAGTAACATCATTTCCTGGATTGAGAAGATGCCCTTTCAGTCACTCATGCCTTGATCATCTCCTGGGTGGACTATTGTAGTATGCTCTATATGGGGCTACCTTTGAGGAGCATCCAAAATCTACAACTGATACAGAATGCAGCAGTACTAGAGTTTTGGGTGCACATGTAATACCTCCGCTACGCAAGATACATTGGGTGCCAGTTTGCTTCTGGGTCCAATTCAAAGTATTGGTTATTATCTTTAAAGCTTTATGGCATAGAACCAGGTTACCTTATGAGCCATCTTGTCACAATTACATAGTGGTGGGCTTCAAATAATTTAACAACAGGTTCTCTGTCCTAATGACAGGTTGGCTGGGTGGTCATGTGATTGAGTGGGCATGGCCAACTTGATGTCACTCACATCGAGGGGTGTTTAGCCTCACCAGGCCTCTCATAACCATGGGGACGCTGCAACAGTCGTGTGAAAAACAGTCATAAGTCACTTTTTTCAGTGCCATTGTAACTTTGAATGGTCACTAAATGAACTGTTGTAAATCAAGGATTACCTCTGCAAAAATACAAAAAGCTTCTTTGATTGCAAAAAAACTGCCCTAAATACCAATCATTAGATTAGAAACGGGGAAATACACACTGAAGATCAATGAGTCACAGCTGTCATGGAAAGCTAAACCATTCTGTCTGAATACCTTTCTTTTCCTCAGCAATACCTGCAACCCAGAGTTTCAAATCAGGCAGGGTACCAGAGCACATTGAGGAATTAAAATAGTTAAAATATAGACAACTCTTGCTCATAAAGTAAAACCCTTTAGCAGAGATGTCATTTAAACTCTCCAGAAAGTGGTGTGCATATTTGGGCTACAAAATGCCAAACTAAAGAGACAAATTAACATCTTTAGTGAAGGCTAATCTCATTCTGTTTTTGTTTGGACCTTGCTTCACGGAATTGTTGCCTAAGAATATAGCTATCTCTCTCTTTATCTGTTAAATGTTATCATCTACTATGGGCTTTTAAGGAAAGTGCGGACTGCTTTCTCCCTCTAAGAAAACATGTTTCTCCATTTCTCATACAGGGAAATATATTTTTCCTTTTTAATATTTCTCAAAGTATTTCATTCTTCTAAGAGAGAGTGGTTGCTAACATTCTACAATTGGTGCCATGTTACTATGCCATATTATCATGAGAGCAAACTATAAGAAATTGAAAGGAGGATCCACTTATTATCAGTGAGCAATCGCTGAGAAATCTAAAACTGCTATGCAACCCTGAGGATGACTGGTGACTTGAAGGTGTTCTGCCTGCCTTGTAAACCTTTTAGCCTTATTATCTATTAAACAAAATATTTTGTTTTACTTTTAACTTGTAAATTTTAACACATTTTGATCCTGTTTAAACTCTGCTTTTTAGTCACATTTTTATATTATTTTATGATGTTCTTTGTAAACTTCCCAAAGTCACTTAGCTGAAATGGGTGGTCTAGAACTTTAACAGATAAATAAATAAATAAAATTAAAATACTGAAGAATAGTCATATGCCCGCATTAACTATGATTTGGAGGAAATTTTAAGTGTATCACTTAAAAAACCACAAAGATTAAGGCTATTAAGGCTGGGCAAATATTCAAAGGGAAATTTCTCTTGATCAATCTCTGATGAAAAATCCTTTGAAAGGGAGGCCATCAAACAAATAAATCTGTTTCTGAAGATAGGATGAAGCTCTCTCTTGGTGATATGAGCCAATCACAGCAGCTATGAACTGGCTTATTTTTGTTTTTGGTCAAACCTCAATTAAATGAAATGAAACTTTCCTAAAGTGAGTTGTTACTCCAAGCTCAGCCTTCTTAAAAGCCTAGTTCTGGATCCAAGATTTACTTTTAATTGCACTCAGATATAGTATAGCGGTGGGTGGGAGGGAATATCTTTATTGTCTTAGCTTCATTCCAGAAGTTGTAAAGAGAAAACTTATATTTTCAGATGCTGCTAGAAAAATGCATGAGGAAGCTCGGGATTGTTATTATACCACATGTATTCAAGGTTACTAGGAGACATTCCTCCTTGACTTTTCCTCTTCTTGCACAAATAAAGAAGAGGGCCGTGAAAATATTTACAGATCCCTCACATCCCGGACATAAACTGTTTCAGCTCCTACCCTCAAAACGACGCTATAGAGCACTACACACCAGAACAACTAGACACAAGAACAGTTTTTTCCCGAAGGCCATCACTCTGCTAAACAAATAATTCCCTCAACACTGTCAAACTATTTACTAAATCTGCACTACTATTAATCTTCTCATCGTACCCATCACACATCTCTTTCCACTTATGACAGTATGACTGTAACTTTGTTGCTGGTAATCCTTATGATTTATATTGATATATTGACCATCATTTGTGTTGTAAATGTTGTACCTCGATGAAGGTATATTTTCTTTTATGTACATTGAGAGCATATGCACCAAGACAAATTCCTTGTGTGTCCAATCACAGTTGGCCAATAAAAAATTCTATTCTATTCTATTCCTGGGATTTAATTCTGACTAAAGATTAACTCCTTTTAGATGCACAAAAGTTCACCTGCTGTTGCTGCTCCAACATACCTTCTAGCTTGTGGATCATTCACCAAATATAAAGTAGACATCATGGATATTTTCAAAGGAATTTAATTAGAGAAGCACTGCTACAGACATGGCAAGGGTTAAAAAAGAACCACTATGATAAAATTCCGGAATGGTTATCCATAATGGAGGCACAAATTTAATTTGTACAAAACACATTAGATATTGGTAAAATGAAAAGATACAAAGATTTGTTAAATAATCAAGGGGAACTAAAAACAAGATAGAAATTAAAAGAACAGGGTACAGACTGACTGGTGGCCTTATATCAGGGGTGAAATCTAAAAATTTTCCCTACGGGTTCTGCGGGTGTGGCTTGGTGGTGGGGGTGTCCTGTGACTGAGTGGGCGTGGCCAACTCAGTGTCACTCACAGCCATGCCCACTCAGTCATAAGATTCCCCCCCACCAAGCCATGCCCACAGAACCCCGTAGGAAAACTTTTTAATTTTTTATTCTGCCTTTTCCCTTTTTGCGAGATGCCTGCAGCTGCAGCCTCTCTCTTTTTTTGGTGCATCTGGAGGAACTTCTTGTGCTGAAAGTTGCAGTGGCTGCAGGCTACTTGAAAACAAAAATTACCAGAGCCGCTCCACTTCTTGAATGTAGCCTTGCCCCAGAGCCTCCACCCGCTCGCTACCTGCTCATCACTCGTTCACCCTTTCCCTTGGGTTGGGGGCCAGGACCCAGGGACACACCATTTCCCAAGGCCCCGGAACCGCTGCCTGCCTCAACCGGGTTAGAGAATTTACCATTCCCCAACTCTGGCCTTTCCCCATAGCTGCAGCCCACTCACCGCCCACTCGCCACCCACTCACTGCCCGCTTGCCACCCGCTCGCCCTTTGCCTTCGGTCAGGGGCTGGGGCCCAGGGACACCCATCCCCCAAGGCCCCGGAGCCGCTGCCTGCTCCCCGCCTGCCTCAACCCGGTCAGGGAATGCACCAGTCCCCGACACCAGCCTTGCCCCAGAGCCGCCACCCAATCTCCTTTTGCCACGCGACGTGTACTTACCTTCCTCCAGTGGCTGGTTGCTAGGAAAGACAAGCATCCAAAAGTTACTGGAGCCACTCTCCTTCTTGAATATGCCGCCACCATCGCCACCCTGTTCCATGCGCTGGCTGCGCAAGCACACATCCAACCTGCTGCTAATGAATGAATGAAATAAATGGTAATAAAATAAATGTCAATGTGTTAGTTGATTTAGTCTGCACCATACAGCTATACTTCATGAATCAGGAAGTTGTTTATCCCAATGTTGGTCATCAGTTGGTGGAGCCAAACAATATCCTTGCTTGCTAATGTTGCCACAATGGCTTTTGTTGATAATAAATATCAGAATAAACTGTTCATTGCTAACATAGTAGTTCTGGCCACAAACTGGTGAAGCTGTACACTTAGGTCTTTCTTGTTGCAACTAGTCTGTATCAGTGTAAGCAATCAGCTTTTGAATTGATGATGTGGGTGGGTTCAGCTTCATGTGAATTGTCACTTTTAAATGTCATAATACCCTTTCTAGTCCAGACCAGTCATTTTGGGATGATGCAGTGACTTATCTGCTTAGAATTACAATTTACCTGTGTTATTGTTTCCTATACGTTAGCAATTATAATTGTTTGCCAGTATATTCTGCCTCTCCATGTTGTTCCTTTTGGCGGTTTCTGCCATGTGTATTGTATGTGTGTGCGTGCGTTTGTGTGTGTGTGTGTGTGTGTGTTTCCTTCCATTCCAAAGCACTTCTGCCGTGCTGAATAGAAAACTTCCATCTAGATCCCTATTTAGATATTATAATAATATGTGATTTATCTTTGATATCAAAGTTCTCATTGAATTTCTAGGTGATTTCATATATAATATCTGGGGACTCCTGTAAAAAATAATCAAGCAATGAATCTGCAAACACTTAAGAGGCAAGCAAAGTTATAACCAGAAGCCAACACGAGTTTATTAAAAACAGATCATGCCAGACAAATTGTATTGCATTTTTTGACAGTGACTAAATTACAGTTGTCCATGGGGTCGGGATGGGTCGGACATGACTTCGCAACTAACAACAACAAAAATTACAGTTAAGACTCACTGAAGTATTACTTTAAAAATTATTATTTAAAAAGACAGTTTTTCAATTTAAATATATATTCTATTCAACAATAGATTTAACAGATTAGAGGACAAGCTGAAAGCTAATGTTTAAATTCAATTATCACATCACTTTCATTAGATTTTCTTTATGTTTTGATCTTTCTAATCATATCTCTAGCCAATTAATTAGTAACCTCAAGCAGTAAAAACTCAAGAAATGTTTTTTTACTAAAAGTTGTGTCTAAGATTGTTGGCTTCAACAAAGAGAAGCTGCTGAATTCTTAACTGCAGGAATAATACAGTTACTATAAGATACAAAAATATGCACTGGTTGCATATTAAAACTCAGCATAACCCGAATTGGCAGAGAGTATTTATATTTTATATTTCAAAATATACTCTAAAGTTTGGTATCAATAGGGTAGAATGGCATGCAATGGAAATATGGATGCCAGCATCGTTAATTATATTTAAAATTACAGTACCTAAGCAATATTAGGTATGCAATATTAGCAATACTTGGGTGTGAAGTATGTTAATATACTCCCATGATTTTCCATTGCCTGCTTGTAAAATGAAAGCTTAAAACTACACATGTAATCCATTCATATGGATTCTCTCTCTTTCTTTCTCGCTCTTTTTTAAAGCATGCTGGCAGTCATGTAGCCACTTTTCTTTCCTTTCAACAACATCAAATCTCAACCACTGGCATCCCCGCCATGGGTGGTCCTGGCTACTGTAATGACTTATGAGGCTATGCATGTTTCAGAAATGATTTGGAAGGAGTTGCTCAATATCTCAGGTGGTGATCATAGATGCCCAGGCAATTGGTTCATTTGGCTCCAGAAACAATGAATACACCAATAAATAAAAGGATTTTAGCTATATTATTAATTCCAGAAAAAAAATAAAAGCATAACATAAAAAGCATGCGTACCAAGTAAGAGATACATCTCTTATAAACTACCAGGATCTCCTTAATAATGACAGCAGAGATACCCCAAGGGTGGCCAGTTTTCACCTAAAACTAGATTCTATGCAGAAGATGCCAACAAATAACAAAACCCTGTAGTTTTGTTTTGTTTGTAAATCAAAACCTGGCACTATGACTTCATGGTTCTATTATAGTCAGGAGACTACAAGACTTCACCTTGATGAGTGGCATATGAGTCTGGGATGGGAATTAAAAGTCCGAGACTTTTACAGCAGGAAAACCTTTGAAGTTATGAAGA